>NC_026001.2:87833656-87855694 GCF_000442705.2 Elaeis guineensis | reverse complement strand
ACTGAGGCTTTAGTAAAAAGATTGGTCAGATTTTTCTTTCCGTCGATCTTCTAAAATTCGACGTCACTTTAACAGATTTCTCGAATAAGGTGGTAGTGCAAAATGCATGGTAAGCTAATGGGACTTTGGCTCCTTGGCAGAGCTATGGCTCCGGTGCTGTACAATATAGTAGAACTATCATCAGCGGATGCCACTCCTAGCTTGTAAGTGAACCTGTACAATCACATAGCTTCTTGGCAAGCATCAGATGATGCAATACATTCAGCCTCGCAAATTGAATTGGCTATATTGTTCTGCTTGAAATTTTTCTAGCAGATTGCTCCATTATTTAGAATAAGGATGTATTCCGACATGTTCTTGCTATTATGTCCAACTAAAAATTAGAGTCATACTTTACAAATTTTAAGTCAGATTCTTCATAATCGAGCAACCTATTTTTAGTATTTCTAAAATACTTAAGGATGATCTTTCAGTGATTCTAATCTGGATCTTTCAGGTATTCACTCACCATCTTAGTGAGTATATCATATCCTGTCTCATTCATGGTGTACATGATAAGATAAATTCTACTTATAAACACCCTATGTACACAGACTGGGATAACCTAAGCAGTCTCAGATTTATCTTTATAGATCTTTATCCCTAGGATGAGGGATGCTTTTCTCAAGTCCTTTATGGAGAATAATGATAACAGCAAAATCTTTATTTCTTGTAATGTAAGAAATATCATTTCCGATTAAGAGAATTTCATTCATATACAAAATAAGAAATATACTCACAGAACTATTAATCCATTTGTATTTGCAGAGTTCATCTTCATTCTCAACGAAGCCATGCTTTTTTTATCATTTATCAATGCATGTTCTAACTCCGAAATATTTAGTATTGCCATAGGTGAAAATATCTCATTATGGTCAATACCATAACGTTGACAATATCCTTAGGCAACCAGATGAACCTTATAAGATTTCACTTTCTCGTCTGCGCCTTCTGATCCTATTGAAGATCCATTTACACCCTATGAATTTTATCCCTTCAAGTAGATCAATGAGTATCCATACACCGTTGACCTTTGTGGAATCATTTCGAACTTTATGGCTCCAAGCCATTAATTGAAGTCAGACTTCTATATGGCACCATGTAGGTGATTAGATCCTTGTTGTTCTCATTGAGTTTAATAGGATCACATCCGAAACTAAAAATCAAAGTATCTATCTGATGGACATAGTACTTTATCGGATCTCCTTGATGGTGCCTCTACAATGGGTTCTGAATTTGATCTAATCAAATCTGGTTCTATAGATTCACTAGATTGTGTCAGTTTTTCTATCTATCAAATTTTATAAGTTTCATATTAAAGGCATCAGTTCTTTCACCAAGATATTTTTTTCTAAAAAGAATGCCGAATAACTTTTATTTTTTAGCAAGATAGAAGTTATATCCCCTAGATTCTTTGGGATACTCTACAAAATAATACATATAGGATCAGGATTCAAGCTAATCAGTCTACAAATGCTTGACATAAAATAAACACTTCCAAATCCTAAGATAAGTGAGTATCGGCTTATGTCAAATCTATATCTCATATTGAATCTTTGCAACTAATTAATTCGAAATCTAGTTGAGAATATGACAAGTAATGTCAAGAGCATAATCCTAAAAAGAGACTGACAGACTTGTAAACCCCATCATGGATCGAACTATATCTAATAAAGTCTATTTCAATAAGAAAAAATCCTATTCTCTTCTAAATATGTCAAAAACTCATCAAAAAGATATTCTCCTCTTTGGTCTGACCGAAGAGTTTTAATGCTCTTCCTAGTTTATTTCTCTATCTTATTATAAAATTATTTGAATATTTTAAATAATCCAAATTTATGACAAACATATTTGTAGATCCAATACATCAGTATATATCAGATATGATCGAGCCTAAATTGCCAAAGGTAGGCTTTCCATGACATTATCTACTCTAAAGAGTTTGTTTGTTGTGTATAGTATACTAACAGGTTGTGACTATTCGTAAATATCATTTTTTTAGTTGTCCATTATGATTTTGACATCATTTATAATAATATCACAAAAATCATTCTATGTTGACAATGTAAATCCATTCTTGACTAGAAGACCTACGAAATTACATTCATCAAAATGGACAATGGTGACAATCATCAAAAATGATATTATTAGAATCGAAAACTTGCTTGAGAATTCTTAAAGTCAGAATTGAAATATGACTTTCAGCTCCAACATTCAGAAATCTTTTGTTGTTTTCAATCTTTCTACTAATCTAAAGTTGTTGCAATAATTTACATGGACTTTCGATATCCAATACCCAGATAGTAGTGTCACAGATAAAGAGATCATAAGGTATTATCATATAAGTACCTTGTCTAGCAATCCTTTACTGATTTATCTTTCTTAGTCTGTTTGGATCAAAGAACCCTATCAGACTAGATTAATCTTAGACTCTTTTGTCAATTCGAACTTTTCAACCCAAGCATGACTCTTTTGCATCTTCTTTTTCTTTCTCAAAAGATTGTGGCCCCACAGAAGACACATCTTCAGAGGTGCAAAAAAACTCCTTCAATATTTGAAAGATTTTTTTCCACTGAGCATAACTAAATTCATGTTCTTTGCTACTCTCAAAAAAATATCACACAGTGATACAATCATTTGGCCACTTTTGATAAGTACTTTTGATCGCATCATGTGTGTTGGATGTGGGAATATTAGGTGCTGGATCTATAATCATATATAAGATCTATTCGTACTCTAGAACTATTTATAACTTCTGATACCATCTATCCAAGTTGGATCCTATAAATTAGTCACAGTCAAACAGTGAACGAAGCAATGAACATTTAGCAATAACTGAAAGAAAAATACAAGACCTCTATATTTATAAATTGATTAAGTTTAAAGACTTGAACTTTAGTCTAAAGGTTCTCTCACTATTTTATATGAATTGATAGCCTCTACCTCTAATTCAAAAAATTACCTTAATTCTTTAGTAGGTACTAGAATCCACATAGACTGCATACAGACCCGAGTATGGCTTGGCCAATCCATATACATTATGGATAGGTTCTCAATCAATTATTTTTTCAAATAATTTTTAGTAATTAATTTTACCTTCGATTTTATTTCAGTAAGTAATGGGCCTCCACTGAAAGTTTCGATTAGATCAAATCATTAACATGAACCTACTCAGTGATTCTAATTAATAAATGATCAGATCTGAGTATGGCTTAGCTAATCTAACCATTCATCAGATATTATATCAAAGTCATCATATGATAAGTGATAATTCATTATTCAGAGAAACATCAGTTGGATGGCACCTGCAATGTCAATAAAAAATAATGGATCCATTATCATTTACCTTAATGGGAGGTTATGATCTAGTTATCACCATAACTAGTTTATTTTATGGACCTAATAATTTAGATAATTTGATTAATTTAGAGAAAAAATTTGACCAGCTAATTAACAATCCTCCAATTAACTTCATCCAATCAGATCAAAGAAGATTAAGCTTAATTTGGTCCATCCAACTAGTTATAAATTCTCTCACTGACTTCACCAAATCATGAAGAAGATTTAAAACTAGCTAGTCAATCTAGGAGCACCTAAATCTGTCACACTGATTTACCTATGCAGCATGGGTGAGTATGAATCAATAAGCAATCTAATCAAAAGCTGATTAACCATATCGACCAAATAAGTGAGATCGATGGGAGGGTATGCTAAGCTTGTCTTAGACACCATCAAAATGGTCAGATAAGTCACTTCTAATTAAAAACCATCGATCGAAATATCAAACTTACCTTAAACACCACTTGGTTCATCAGTTACAATTAGATTTATCTAAAGACTCAGACTCGACCACTGAGCCACGATCAAGGTCCATTTGGTCTAATCAAAGATATGGACTTGACTATCTACACCTATTGTATTGGTTCTAAAAAATTCTGATTTAATCTAATTTAATATGTGATTAGATTTAATCAATTTCTCTATTCGATCTATTAACTCTTTGATTCTAACCTTAGATCTAATCCAATTAAGATGACTTGATCAAGCTAACCCATAAACCCATCAACCCATATTTTATGCAAATGATATTAGATCTTAAATCATAATTTTAGATCTAATTAATTCAACACTTAATTCTTAATTAAGTTTAGCATCAATATGGTTTAGGTTTTGAAACAATTTTTTATGTAAACTTTTTACATTAAATCATAAAATCTTTTTAGATCATATCTAAATTTTTATGATTTTAAATCAAAATAATTTTGATTATCAAGATTAGATGTAACTAATTTTTTTTATAACTTGCATCACATACAACAAATCCTAGAGTTTCAAGATCTAGGATTTTATAAAAAAATAAGTTTTTCATTTTGTGTTCTTCTTCATGGGATTTAATCACATCGCATCCCTACATACTATAAAAGCATCCCATCGAATAAGAAGAAAGAGCTTTTAAATCTTTCTTGCTCCTATGATCGGACGGTCTAATGATCAATCCAATCCAAGTACTTGCTAATCAGATCATCTAATCTAATTACATATCATATATGCTTGAATTTAGATCTAATCTAAATTACATTTGATCTGATCACAATCTTAGATCACATATAAATTAGATCATAAATATCATATTCAACATGTAAAATCGAATTTTATCAAAGATCAGCACAAACTAGGATAACCTGTTCACTGTAAGGGGTAAATCCTACAGCAGGACAATCTTATTTAGTTTGTATGATCAATTATTAATTAAATTTAGATCTAAGATATCACATATCAGATCTAAATAAAATTAATTTTTAAATTTAATATGCATATATAACATGTCATAACGAACCTTGGCTTTAATACCATTGTTGAAAAATATAGGCAATTTCATGCATGTATTTTAAAAATTTTTAAAATAAAATATAGTAGAAGATAACTAGATTAATCATATTAACCTAATATATATATGATCTAATCATCAAATCAACTTACTCTAGGATCTATGATATGATATGTTGCATATAAAATCTGAAAATCAGCAAAGATAAAATCTACATGCATAGATGTAAGCAGTAGATCAATTCTATATTTACTTGAGTTTAGAACTCAATACTTGAGCATGGGTTGACGATCATTGCTTCTGAGAGATATGATAAGAAAGATCCTCACTGATTGTCTGCAGCCACATACGTGTCCGACCTCTACAGAAGGTCTACTTGAAGCTCTAATCTGATCGGTCTCCTCGAAAATGTTAGTTCACGCGAAGACCTTCTTCTTGACTGATTTGGATCCTTTCTTCAAATTTTGAAATCTTTTTAGAAGTTGAAGATGGACTTCTAGAGGAGATGAGAATATATAAAAATATGGAGAAGAGACTCTCTTCTCTTTTTCTTTTTCTCTCTTCCCATACCTATAGGAAGAAATCCAAGAAGATTAAGTTTTGTGCACACCCAAAGAGAAAGGACTCTTCTCTCTTCTTCTCACGACAAGAACCCCACCCAAAGCTTCCTCATGTGAAGGCCTCTTTCTCTTCTTTCTTACACGTACCAAAGAAAAAATAAAACTCTTTTTATTAGCGTGTAAGGATGCAAGGATTTTAAGAGTCCTAGGGATGTTGGACTCTATCAAGTTGTTGCCTTCTCTCACAAATCCTCGCTAAAACAAATATGGGATGCCCCTTCTCTTTATTTTTCATAGTAAATCAGATCCTTATCTGATTTCCCACAGTGAGAAACCCCCATATTGTCACACAAAAGAAAGAATAAAAGGGAAGTGGGCGGCAATGCTACAGATAAGGTCAAACCTTATCTAATATGGTATCCCATTCAAATCAAATTTGAACATATCATATAATATCAAATTTTACCCATATTTGGACATGAGAAAGGAAGGGTGGAGCACCTTTGGCATGAAGAAATATTGCACAAAAACCCTTTGTGTGTGAGGAATTGTCGCATCCAAAAGATGTGGCGCAAGGGAAGAAGAGTCCAACATTTTATGGATGTTTGGTTTCTTTATTTGATTCCTAACCAAATCACATCTGGTTAAGCCCAAATAAATAGATAAAAATCCAATCTAATTAGGTTTATAACTTTTTAATCAAATTTTAATCAAATTAAGAATTGATTGAATCAAAATTCTGATCAAATCAGGGATAATTCTTTCTTAGGATTAGGTCATCTCATAACCTAATCGGGTCAAACCTAATTAAATCTAATTCAATTAGATTTTATTTAATCTTTTTTACTCAATTAAATTAAACTAATCAATAATTTAATTATTAATTAATTTTTTATTAATTCACTAATATTTGATGAATAAATTTATTACAATTTTTGCATAAAGTTAACCATCAATCGAATTGACGATTAAACCCTTGAATGATTCTTAAACATTGATCAGCCACATGATCAGTTAGAAATTTTTTTTTAGTGTAACCCCATAGGTTCAAATCTAAGTCGGTAGCATAAGAATAAATTTTTAAATCAATCGATATAACCATCTAGTAATGGGACTCGACATCGAGATAGGTCGAACCACATTCAAGAACCTACTGGCATATAATTATCGTATAATTCATCTTTTTGATTCTAATACTCAAAGATGATTTAGAATTTAATTATCAAATCTAAATAAATCATTCACATTATATTTTAATTTTTTAAATCCATCACATGAATTATTCGGACTCAGATTTTACTAAATTAAAATACATCGATACATTAACTCCTACTAATTCGGAGAGGTCAATCCCATCTTGACTCATGTATCGACTTGACAAGTACTTGACTACACCTAGAAACTTTTCGTTACTAAATTATAAATTCAGATAGTCTGACATCAAAGTACAGTGAGTTGCTTATAAGTCACTGTGGTGATCTCAAGTCAGAGGGACACTTATATCCCTACCCTTCATGAGCTACTCTTGACAGCAGAGTATTCCACAGTTGATCATGTTCAGTGATGATGTACTCCTACATCTCATCTGTATGTCATACCAGTATCTCTACACCATTTGATTACAAGGACAACCAACACATATGGCATACAACGACCTACACTTAATATTGCTATCATCCTAGTAATAGCGTATCGTTTGATTGCAAACCAGTTTAATGACTACACGATAAATCCTTCTTTATCGATCAAAATAATTTTAAAGGCTTCATCACATCATAGGAGTTCTTTAGAAGATGTAACCTTGTGATGAAAAAGATCAAATAACTTTTATTATTGATCGATTCAAATACATTTATAATTAGTATAATCATCAAATGATTGACTTTAGGACATATTTTTCAACAAGTGTCAAATTTTTTTTATGCCTCACTATCCGATGGATGACTCATCATATCAGTATGCTTGTGAATCCTTTCTTTGTGCCATTTCATCTATCCGACAGTACTTAGAGCCTCTGAAGCCTAAGAGTGAGGAGAAGGTATCGAAGAATCTTATATGGTATGTTCTTCTGATTTCTACTCTCTTGTCTTGGCTTAAATCAGTTTTCACTGTATATGTCACATGTACTCTTCAGTTGGTCCTTCTTGTAGAAAAATATGTAATAATTACGGCATGCATCTAACTTCTCGTATCTCATGCCTAACCTTTTCATCATTTTTTTTAAAGCATAGAAGCTCCTAACAAGCTTCTTATCCTTCAGTAGCATCTTCTTTATTATTACTACCATTCTATCATAACAATTGACCGTCATATTAAACTGACCTTCAAGTTTAATAACTCTAACACAGCTGATAATACGGTGTGTGTTTTACATCCCGATCACAGTGCTTCATCAGCATCTTTCAGCATACTAAAAAAACTGTCGCTGCTAGCTTCTGGATCATCCTTTATATCGATGTTAAATTTAGAACCGCCGCATCCATAATCATATCTACCATTCTATCCGTGTCCCTATCCTGCTGATGACTTCTAACCCTTGCAATTATCTCCACATCTCTTTATGCAGGTACCAATGCTTGTAGTTTGGTATAAATCTACTCCTATATAAATGGGCAATTATTGTATCTATATCAAGCATTTTTCTATTAGCACATCTCTTACAAGGACAATGGCCTATCCTTAAACTAAGAGCACAGTATTCTCAAAAGTATAATCATTGAAGTACTTGACATCCTTCTTATATTCAGCAGAAATTACCTCATTGACTACTCGATGGTCCATCCAACTATGATCCATAGCACACTATCTAAAGATTTTGTATATATAAATACAAGATAAAATACTTATCAAATATTTTATCATTTAAAATTGCTTGCATAATAAATGCATCCTATTATCAATTAATAGGTATAGAAGGTCCTATCTCATTCAGAAATTATATTAATTCTATAGGTCAATTATAGTAATCAAATGATATGTAATATGAGTCAAAAAAATTTTGACAGTATTTTTTTTAGTTCTCCCCACATGGCTGAAGATGTGTGAGGAGAATTAAAGAAAAATACTGTTCAAAAACTTTTTTTGAACCCTCAATATACCGTTTGATTACTATAATTACCTATAGAATTATTTATAATTCTCAAACTATCTAAATTAAATAGTCAATTGACTAATGTATATATTTTTCCCATCCATAAAAAAATATATAAATATACGGATATCGTAGAATATATACTTTAATCAAAAGATGGATTTATCATTATATGTAATATAATATTTTTAAATATTAAATTTTTAAATAAAGAATATCATTGCAAATGGGGATGGTCGGGATATGCATCCCATGCATGCGGACTCGGAGCATGCCAGATGACTAGGCCGCGCAAGCACACCAACATGGCATTCGAGTAAATCCCATCTTGAAGGTTTCAAAGAATCGAGCGGGATTGCAAATAGGGCTAAAAATGGATCGAGTTGGGCCGATCATATCCCTTCTTGACTTTGGTCTGAAAATTTTTTCGGACTTCATGCTAAACTTAGGGTCTAGAATTCGATCGTCGAGCTGCTTTGACCGCCATCAAAATAGATGAGCGGGCCAGAGCCAATCTGACGGTGGTCCGACCTCGAACCCTATCACCAAAGGTAGTAAGGCTACTCTTGCTGGAGAGCTTCCTCGAGTGGTTCTACCTCTCTAGAATAATATTAATTTAAATAATATTATTAATAATATTATTAAAATTAATAATATTATTAATTTAAATATTATTAATAATATTATTAATTTAAATATTAATAATATTATTAATTTAAATATCAATAATATTTAAATTTAAATATTATTAATTTAAACTAATCAGATAAATCTAATTTTAAATATTTAAAATTTAAAAAAATGGGAACCGGGTGTGGCGACGGTGATGGGCCATTGCTGTCGTTAAAACTCACTAGGCAGTGACAGTGTGGGTCTGACAGTGCAGGTCTGATGGGGCGGTGCTCCAACGATTGGGTGCTCTAAAGGAAGGAGGCGGGCGCGCGGGTCTGGTCCGGCAAGTGGAGGGGCGGGTGGAGAAGGGGGAGGTAGCCATAGGTTTGGTCTGGCAAGGGGAGGGGTGGGGGGAGAAGGGGGAGGCGGCGGGGTGCCCAATCCGGTAAGGGGAGGGCCGGACCAGCAAAGGGGAAGGTGGCAGGGGCCCCGATCCGATAAGGGGAGGGTGATCCGACAAGGAGAGGGCTCGAAAACATGCAATCTAGCGAGGGAACGCTAGATCGGATGTGGGGACGGCGGCATGGGGCTGGAGGGAGGAGATCTGGGGCTCTGACAGTGTGATGGGGGAAAAATAGGACCGGAGGCGAGGAGGAAGAGGGGAGATGGCAGCCAATAAAACCAAGCTTGTCGGAGATTCGGGGGGGAGGAGGGGTTTGGGTGCACTATTAGCGACAACTAATTTTCTTCGTTAAAGTCATTGCTCATAGATATTTTTTAAAGTTAAATTTATAGCAACGGCTTCGCCATCGCTAATAAGTATTTAAGCCATCGCTAATAATTTGCCGATCTTTTAGTGATGAAAAGATTTTTCGTTGTAACGTTCAATCGATAAAGCTTAGTATTAGCGATGGCAGGGTTGTCATCGCTAATACTTGATTTTCTTATAATGTTTGATAATATCATACCTGCTAATACTCTAAATATTGGATCTTAAATTGGCTGAAATAATGAAAGAAAAAAAATGTTGTGTATATCATATAAACACTGGTTCGTAGTGATATTTTAGCTGAGAAAAAAAAAGCCATCCCTAAATCAAAGGCAACAAGTATCTCATACATGAACTCAACCCAAGCAACTTCTATTTAATGACATCATCTGAGCATTGCGATCGTGTGATGATTGTGCATGCTTATACCCTATTAATTTTCATCATTTGCACCAATGGGCACTCAAAATGTGGTCTCTAACTCAGCAGCTTTTTAAACTTAAAATGCCAATAATACCTCTCTGGAGAGTGAACGTTTGGTTAATTCCTGCAGTGCAGCACTCTGATTCGTACATAGTTGAGGCATCACCAACTCCCAAGACTTATCTAACCAATTAAAAGACTAGATGAATGTGGCTTGACATCTATACCACTTCGCCTGATGGTATTGCGCTAAAAGAAATTAAAATTTGCTAAATAGGGTATAATCTTCTCTACTAAATAGAAAATGTTGCAAGCCCTATTGAGCTCTGCCACATATAATTTCTTGGAGAAAACTGGAGCCATGCTTCTAGCATGTTTTTACAGTTCCCTATGTCATTATCTGTCACATGCATCCTCTAGGCAACCCTTTATGTAAATAGGTAGACTTAAAATCCATGAAAGTGCCTTTGGAATTAATCCAATGTGGGGTGTAACACAAAGGTTGCAACATTTCATTTTAAGTAATAGTTTGCAAAATTATAATAAATTTTAGAGTATAATTAAATTTAGATTTTAATAGTCAAGGATTTCATTCAACAAAAACTAGCTAGAAGGTTTTACTTGTGTTCTTTAGTCTTGTATTGCCATCCAAGATTTGTTTGATGCATAGTTAATGTGGGACTAATCATACACCTATATGGATGCATACACAAGGGACTCTAGTTTAACACAAAAGAAGCTCATCTTGTTTTATCTCCTTTGGCACCTCAACTAATTTTGGTTGGGTAGTCGAAGAAATAAGAGCTGCAATTGAAAAGAAACCAAGTTAAAGAAATATTTTGGATGCTTGAAAGATCTCCATAGAGAATGTTAGCCAAGAGTTCAAGGTTGCAGAAACTCTTCACTCAAAAGTCTCATTATTATTTGGGTTATAATATCATCAAGTTAGAAACAAGAGCCACAATTCAAGAGAAACTAAATTGAAGAAACATTTTAGATGCTTAGAAGAGCTCCATAATGGATGTCGGTCTAGAGTTGAAGGCCATAGAAACCCTTCAGAGTCTCATTGTCATTTGGGTTATAATCTCATCAAATCAGATTCAAATTTAAATGACTAAGAAGTATAACCTAATAAAAATTTAGTAACCTTTCATATGAAGTGGATTTGAGTGAATACTTAATATACCACAGCACACAATTTATATAACACCATACACGGTTAACATAACACAACAGACACTTGATATACTATGGTGCACACTTAATACACCGGAGCACATGATTAATATAGATCAGTACATACATAAAATATGATATTATACACTTAATAGATCACTATACACACCTAATATACCATGGTACATAGTTAATATAACATATTACACAATTAATATAATATAATACATATATAATATACTCTAGTACACAATATACCATAGCACAATTAATATAGCTCAATACATACTTAATGTACCACAATATACGGTTAATATGCTATAGTACACAATGACTAGATATGTGTATGCACTTAATATTCCATAGTATATAGTTAACATACTACAATACATGCTTAAAATATCATAATACAAAATTAATATACCATATATAATACATGGTTACTCGATATGTGTATATACCAAGTATACCACCGCAAGGACTTAATATACCATAGTACATACTGCACCATGGCACACACTTACCATACCACAAACATAGTTGGTAGATATGTGTACACAATTAATATACCACAATACATATTTAAGATAGCATAGTGCATAATTAGTATGCAACAATATATACTACAATACGCACTTAATATACCACGGCATACAACTAATATATCTTTTGTTGACACAATTAAAATAACATGAATCAAGTTAATCTCTCTTTCTACACAGTTGAATAAAAAATAAAGAGCTACCAAATCCATGCAATGCCACCAATATTTTAATTTAATAATCCCACAAGAGTGTAAAAGACCACCCCTCTTGCTTTGCTTTTTATTTCCTCCAAAAAACTCAAGTGTATTTTGATAATTTTAGCCACAAAGACTGGGACAATATGACCAACAATAATTTGTTCTAAGCAAGTTAGATAGCCATGTCATTCCAAGATAGATAGCCATCTTGTTCTCCCAAACATGGTGAGAGAGAGAGGAAGAAGATGGATAGCCATCCCCTAAGGGAATTACCAAAATCATCCTTTTGTAAATTATAACAGATATAGCCATATACTTCTTGCAACTAACAAATCAAAAAGAATTACAAGTTGTCTTCTTATTTTCTTTTTCGAATTGTCATTTTAATTTCAAGATTACCTTAGTGAACTCATATTGGTTTTTTTTTTTTGCACTAGGATTTATCTTGCAACAAGAAGAAAATGCCAACGCATACTCTGTTAGTGGTAGCAATTCAAACCCCACATCCTTCATAACCTTAAAATTAAAAAATAAAGAGGGCAGAGAGAGAGAGAATATCTCAAAATATTATGACTACTCAAAAATTAAAGTAGACTAACATGTACATCCACTAGCTATGAAACAAAAAGACAGAAAGAAATAGAGACAGAAAAGTTAAAAATGACATCACATCCCTAACAAGAACAATGACTCTTGTAAACCAAATTTGTTGTACATACCTCTTAGAAGAACCCTTTTAAACCAAGTTTCCCTCCCTTCTCTTCCAAAAAAAATATCAAAATATTTTCTTTTGTTAGATCATAAAAATTTGATTTTGCCACCAAATCCTTACAATAGGCTAAGAATATCATCATAATTTGAGGTCGGCTATTCATCATCCAACATCACTACATCGAAGTAGGATCCTCAATCTTGAATATTGGATGCTTGTTTATTCGTGATAGTTTATGCCCTTTAAAGTAATGTGGCAACCCAAAAACATATGCAACAGTGCAATCTTTGATTAATTGCCCATTAATGATGCTTAATGTTTTATGAGGTGATTATAATTAGTCATTAGAGCTATTGATTAAATTTCTTATTGCAACAAGGTTGAATAAGCATGCCCATGAAGGTAGATATTAGCTCCTCTCCATGCTTCTAAAGCTCATAAATGCAAAGAAGATAATTGAGATTGGAGTGTACATAGGTTATTCACTCTTTACAATAGCACTAATATTACCAAAAGAGAGACAGGTGCATCAACCTCTTTCTGCTTTTTCTGACATCTTATTTCTTTTCAGCATTGTATATGCTAACACTCCGCCCTTATTATTGGTTTGTCTTTAGTAGTAGTTTGATTATCTAATTGGTAAGGAAAAGCATGATATATTAAGTTTATGTTGCATTTGACTAGTGTTTTAAAATTTGTTTATAAAGTTAATGCTTTTGATAAGTTTGCATATAATATTGGCCTAAGTCATCATCATGGATGAAAAATTAAGGTTAATTATCAATATATTTTGAAATGTTGAGCTATAAAAATATGCCATGATCCCTTATCCTTCATATTCATATTCTTGTTGTAGATAAAGGCAATCGACATTGAAAAATCATACTTTGAGATAGGGCTACATTTATTCAAAGAGCAGGAATGCAAAATAAGATTAATTTCATTGAAGCAGTAGCAGTTCTTATTCTTGATAAAATGATTCATAAAGTAAGCCTTCACCATATGTCCACAATAATTGAGTGTACTATAGCTCCTGGTTCACATTAGTGTTTTTTATCATTTGTGTATAGTTACTAATGATTTAGGCAACATTATATATGTTTTATCTATTCAAAAATAAGCTAAATATAGGTTAATCCACATAGATGTTAATTGTAAAGTTGTTGCATGATTGGAGGATAAGATCTTAAAATTGATGCATGCATAAATATTATAATATTTGAAATTTAGTAAATGTGAGGATATGTACTCATGAAGATACATATTAACATACATACAAATCTATTGAATCACTTTTGTTGTGTGCTCATGTGGATACAACTATGAAATAAGTTTATTTGTTAACAAGATATGGAAGTTCATGTGAAGGGAACCTCCCTATATAAATGTAGAATTCTAGGAATAGTTAGATATATTAGTTAAAAACTCCGTATATATCGGTTATTGAGAAGTGTATAACTATTTTATACTCCAATTATGCACCTCTTATTTATCTAGCTGGCCTTGGTTAGGAATTCATGATGTTTAATGATGCAAAATGATATTTTAAAGAATATTTTCTATTTCATTGGAACAAGGTTTACTAGAGTGTCTTGTCAAGTCGCTCTAAAACCATCTATATTACTTGAGCACCACTAAGTAAAACAACATATTTTCATATTTTTGTAAATCTTCTCTGGTGGATGCTTCTATGTTTGAAACTTTCAAAGTAATAACCTAATACTAGTGCAATACACAAAAGAAAAACCATATTTTAATGCTAAAACTAAATTGTCAGCATATGGCTAAACTATTGTTAACTAAGAGAATTTATGATGGACTCTTTTATACAAGTACCTTACGGCCATTTTATTGTGATTGCATAATTTTTTGGAAAATTGTAGATAAAGGAAGATGGCCTCTTTGATTTTGCAATGGTGGATTCTAACAAGTTAAATTATTGGGATACGACAAATATTTACTAAAGCTTGCCAAAGTTGGAGGTAATGCATATGATAATACACTTTGGTCTGATAGTATGGCTGTTTCAGTGGATCCATCTGACCCATCAAGTGAAGTCTAATGATTTATTGGCTACTAATTCTTATATTAAGATATCATAAGTCCATATTAATTAGTGATGGACTCACCATCTATATATAGGTGGGTTATTTGATTGTGTAGACTTGATTATGTCTTTTTATGCATGCCTTATCTATGGAAATAAGAAATGGAACTATTTGGATATTGTTTCCCTTGAGAATATCTAGTATTTACTTGGATTCAATAAATTTTCTGCCCATTAAAAGATGCCTCTTTCTTGATATATTGTGGATAAAGCATATTATTTTTGTCTACACTAATCCTTAAGTAGAAAATATTGCTTTTTTTTATTTCTAAATAAGAATGAAAATCAAGTATCATATGTATAAATACATGTATAAGAATGTAAGTTGATGCTTACAACAATGAAAGCCCAAATGATTTAGTTTAGACACCTATAGGAGTTGCATCTTTTAAAATAAAATTGGTGGAAGTTGTATGAGCATGTTCCTATCTTAAGAGCTTAAGGAGTGGGTTATTTATGCAAAGTATATATGCATACAAAATGAATACCTGCAGGTTTTATGTGTTTGCTTGCAGGTTTCTATGAACTGATTCATTCATGTAGATAGGTGTGTTTGTATTATATTATTGGTTTATGCATTTGTAGAACTAGATAAAAAGTCTTAGTGGTTGTAACTTATTGACTGCAATATTGTGCTTTTTGTAGAAAAGCAGGCCTTAGCCTTCTTAGCAAAAAAATGAATCCAAATCTACTAGGCCTAAAAATTACTTTTTAAATCTATTCGATAACTATCCCATGCTAAATTATGGTGAGATTAATACTCGTAAAACATGCCACTTATTTGCACTTCAAGTATGACACATAAAGGCTTAACATTTGAAAAAATAACTCATAAAAAAGTAGCACCTTAAATTACTCAAAACTATCATCTGGACATCAAGTGTTGGGTGCTTTTTTGAAATATAAAAAAATTGCCTTTTTCTGAATCTCGATCTTGTTTCCCTAGATGCAAAGTGCAACACTGGAATGTAGATGATCCTCATGAAGCAAATAGACAAAATAATTTTTGTTGAGGGTGAAAGACTGAATAATTTGTTAAATAATGTAACAAATATGTTGCTTGTCCACAATGATGGTACAGATTTTTTCTCAAAAAACAAATATTGCTGGTGCATATTGAATAACAATTTAAATGGATATCAAAGTCATAGAGCAGACGTTCCTCATTTTTTACCTGTTTGAGAAAACCACCCTAACTTCTTATCAGCTCTGCCCTTGGTATTGTCAAAAAATATGATAATAATTTATGTTTTCCAAATGCTAGCTACAAGAAAGGTATACTAGAAATTGTGACTAGTTAGGGTAGGCTACATGAATCCTAGCTCCTTCTATTTCACTCTATTTAGGACCACATTTTTTGAAAGATGTAGAGATTGGAAGTCTTAATTACTATTTCATTCCATGATTTTTGGCCTAGCAAGTAAAGCATCACTTGCATTTGCAATAGTACACAATTGGCATTCTAACCATAGTTGTCCTTAAAATGATTGGTTATGATCCAAGTTGAATTTAGCCCTAGCTGATCAATCTAAATTGTTAATCCTACATGCTCCATCTTTTCCAATGCTAGTAAAGTGTAGTTCTAAGATAATGTATTTAGATTTTTGGAAGCTATATATTGGTTGGATGACAAAAAAAAAAAGGGCCATCAACCTCTTTGTGAATCAAAGCAGCATATATACAAAAGAAAAGAACAACAAAAGTGGCATGTCTTGATCTATACCATACATTAAGAAGGAGCTAACTGGTATGGAGTGATCCACCAAGGATTAAAGGTGATTTAGTTGAAGGTGATGAGAACAGTGTATATGCATGGTTGTATCCTAGTGATCCTATGTGGCAATGATCCCAAATCTCCCTCATTTCTTAAATTACTATCCAACTCGATGATGAAAAATTCATCCATGAGAATGGCTATCCAAGATCATAATTTTAGGATAATTTTGCCCCTCAATCCAATGGTTGGGTATTGACCAAATCTCTATGTGTTGCATGTGAGAGATTGTAGAAAAGTGCCACCCAAGAAAGAGCCATCTAGGAAAGAGCATCTATGAGGAAGCACCATCTATGAGAGATTCGGATTCCTGCTTATTTCCTTCCTCTCCCATTTTTTGACCATAGTAATTTCTTGATTGCATAAGATATTGTATTTTTTTTTATTTCTAGATCTTTTGATCTTTTGATTTTTTTATTTTTGATTAAGTCCCTCTTATTTTTCTGGACATTGATATCCTTGTGGAAAATCATGTTTTCATCTTGTAGATTTGTCTATATATTTGAAACATATAGTTTGGTTTTTTGGATAGGATCTAAGATGCATAGATTGTTTTCTATAGCTTTTCCTATGAATCTATCTATTTCCTAAGATGTTTGATCAAAATTCTATGAGCACAAATTTCTTGGAATTATATCTGTGCCCTCGATGTTGGATTCAACCTTGTCTTCCTTTGGAAATGGCAAGTTATACATATTCATACCAGCCAAATATTCATGAAGGGTAATGGGCCAGTAGAATGGTTGACCAAAAGGGCCTAGTAATGCCAAAGAGTGTAAGATTTGGATGGCTAATTTCCTTTGTAAGATCTTTTGATTTATTATGTTTGACTGACACCCTTTGATTTTCAAGAATATTAATATCCATGAGGAAAATCATATTTTTGTTGTCATATAGATTTGTATGCATATCTAAGATGCATAGATATTTTTTTAAGGATATAAGATGCGTAGATTTCTTTTCATCCTATAGATTTGTCTATTTTGTAAGATATTTGATCAGAATTCTTTGAGCAAAAATTTTTTAGAGCTACATCCATACACTAATTTTGTGCTTGGTTAAGATCATGAGAGAGAGGATAGATAAGGTTGGAAGGATGGATGGCTTCCATTCATCATTTGGTTCAAAAAAATTTTGAGAAGAATGGATAAAAAGAAAGGTTTGTTCATCCATCCTGACCCACCAATTTATATCCTTCCAAATTAGGAGGATGCAAAAAAAAATGAATAGAGCAAATGAGATATAAATTTCTGCATTGACAAAATTACGATCCTGTATTAATTTTTTTAACAAAACTATAATACTTCTTTATGTTTTTTATTTATATTTTTTATATATATTTTTATTTTATCCATACTATTAATCATAGACTATTAAATTTTATTACTAATTATTTTAATTTTAATACATAATTTTTATAATTATAAATAAATAATTAGAATTATCTTCTATTTTTATTTATATTTACTATTTTTAATTAATTATTTGTATAAAATTAAGTAACTATTTAAATTAATTATAAACTAATTATCTATTTGTATAATTAATATATACAAATAAATTTATTCACTAATAATTAATTTATAAAATTATTTACTAAATTAAATTAACTTAAAATTATATATTTATTTAATTTTTTATATAATTATATATTATAAAGATTATAAGTTTATATAATGTTTATTTCTTTAATTAGTATAAATAAGTGTTATAGAATGATGAAAAAATACTTTTTATTAAAGGATAATTTAGTAAAAATATCATACAAGTATCATCTATCCTTTCATATTTCATCAAACATGTGGTAAGATGGATTGGAGATCCATCCATCGTCTCTTCCTCATTCATCCTTTCTTAAATCCATCCTTCGTACCAAATAGAAGGAAATGTTAAATTCATCCATCTACCTTTTGAAATTATAAGTTGCACATATTCATACTAGGTATATATTCATGGAGTTCATAGATGGTAATAGACCAATAGACTGATTGGCCAAAATGGCTAGTAATACCAAAGAATATAAGCTTTGGATAGTTGATTTCCTTTGTGATCTCACTGATTCCAATACACCCCCCCTCCCCTCCCCCCACCCCCAACCAAAAAAAAAGGATAGAGAATTGTTTCAAGTGAAAGGAAGAGCAATGGTGCCACAGTTCAATATATACACATGTCATGGCTCCATATAGTATATAAAAAGCAATCAAAATGTTTTCTCCCTACCCAATATCAAATATTTTTATTTCCATTTCTTTTTTTGGCAGGATTTTCTATCTCATTTTTCCATTGACAATATAACAATAAGAAACCTGGGTACCTAAAGAGGAAATATGCTATGAATTTACATGCAAGAACTACTTAGAAAAATTTTTGGCTTCCATCTACATATTTGCTCCCCACTTTATGAAAATATCAGCAATAGAATAAATAGTTAAATCTATGAAGCAAATTCATTTACAAATTAAGAAACAGAAAAGAGCTGATAGCCTTTTCTTTCTTTTCTCCAGGTTTATAATAAAGCCTTTATTTATAAAGTGGTGATTTGCTTAATTGCTTCATTTATTTGAATACAACTACTATAAATGATCAATATATTTAGTTATATTCTTAATTTATGAGAATTAAGAATATATAAAAAATCTTTGTGACATATTTTAGGGATATTTTTGGTATTATATGGCTAATGATCTTAGATTCTAATAGCATATCAAATATGTTACAAATAGATACTAGAAAATTTTTAATTACTAGACCATGACATACCAAACATGATGATCTTAGATCACCAAGGATTAGATTATCCTAGGGATGAGGATCATTAGTGAGCTTAGATTATCATGATGATCCTATTTGGATCACCAAAAAGCCCCCTAAAGAGAAGGCCAGCTCTTACATTCTACATTTCGAATGTTCCAAGTGATACATGCTTGTTGCCATATTTTTGCTGCTTTAACCGTCTCTCCCATCTCATGGTAAGTGCCTTGGAGAGTGGTAGACACCCTCTTTGGCACCCTTGCCATACCTTCCCTTTTTTCATGCAAGTAGGAGGGTCAATGGTGGCATGGCCACCCATCATGCCCTTACTCCCCCCTATATCTTCGTACACAAATGAAGTTTGTCCTCACTTCCCTCCACTCTCCATCTCTAACCTAGGGGTGCAAATGAGCTAAGCCAAGTGGAGTATCTAGAAGCTCAAGCTCGACTCTACTTAAAATACTCAAGCTCAAAACTTAGCTCGAGATCGATCGAGCCTTGATATCTCAAGCTTGAGCTTGACTCAATAAGCAAAAGATAATACTCGAGCTCGACTCAGCTCAGCTCGAATGTCAACCAAGCCATACTCAAGCTCAAATTTAAGCCTTGGTCTACTCATTAATTAATAAACAATATGACAAAAATAAGACAATGAACATAATGTTCTAACATCGAAAGAAGAACAATTTAACTTTCATAAAAAATGGAGGATAACATGGCTATAATTCATGATGTATAAATGATTCAAATAATTAAAGGGTTTCTATTGTCATTTGTTCACTGTATTTTTAGGCTATTTTTCAATTTTATTTGCATCCACATGATCTATAGAGTAAAACCAAAATTATAATATCATAAAATAGTAAATCAAGCTAACAAGCATCCATGGATTTTACTAGGCAAATCATTTTCGCCGTATAGAATGCTATGTGAGTTCAATCAAATGCATAATTTGTAGAATGCTTAATGATAAAGGGAAGTGTGATAATGGCTTCAAACAAAGGATGGGTGGTGCTACAAAGGAAAGTATGATAAACACTTAAATTAAGTTCCTAGAGGCACATAATTCTATTTAATTGCTCTTTATTTATTAAGAATTTGATGCTCTTTAGTCGATTTTGCAGATAATTAGGAGTTTGGACTCATACAACTCAAATTGAATTCAAATTGGTTTAGATTAGAGTGAACCAGGCAACCAGCTCCCATTCAAATGTGAACGTGACTTACTCATAAAGGGATTAGATACAAACTAACAAGATCAAGGGTCAAGAAGCAACCTCTCCAATCAAAGGTATTAAAAGATAAATATTCATATGGATCTGAGTGTGAACACGACTTAAAGATCAAAGATTAGGAAGCAATGCTCCCAAGATCCAACGGTCATGAAGGGAGGAGCCATCATCTAAACCTTAAGAAAAGGGAGAGGAAGTGTGCCGCCCCAACTCAAGTCTCACGCCCCACCTCCTCTCCTCTATTTTTCATGCCATAATCCCCACTCCTGTGTGCCATTATCTCTCTATTTCTTTCCTTCACGCTAATCCACTCCCATGCATAAAATATCTCTCTCTCTCTTGCGTTCTTCTTTCTTACATGCGCCTCCCAAAGCACCATGCCCTCTCTTTTATTTCTTACACCAAAATCTCATGCCAAAAAAAGTCCTTCATGCCTAAAACTCTCTTGAAACCCTAGCCTCCACTCTATAATACACCCTCAAAGCCTCCATAGCTTCACATGCCCCCTTGTGGGGATCATCTCCCCTCTCTCTCGCCCTCTTTCTCTCCTCCATCAAAACTTCATGCCTCCCCCTCCCTCTTGATCAACTCCTTCCACACACCAACAAGCCTCACACCTAAGAAGTCTATCTAGCTGCCATCCCCCTCTTTTCTCCTCTTTTCCACATCCTAAGAAGTCTAGGAGAGATACTAATCCTAGCATTTCTTCCACCAAATCTAGGAGAGATCCTAATCATAGTGCTGCTACCTTTCTTCTCTATTATCTCTATATTTTCGTCTACCTTTCTTCTTTGGAGTTTCTAGATCAAGACTTCTAGCCATCTTGTTATTATTTGCATGGAGAAAGATGAAAGATTCAAGGAAGCACACCTACCATTAGATGCAGCTAGAAGATGCAACTTGAAAATTAATTATCTTATATCACTTTTTATCTTTTCTTTTATATATGCTTTATTAAATTAATAAAAATCTTTATTATATTTTTTCTTGTCTCTTTATTAGTTTCTTTCAATCTATTGTTTGTTTCTTTTTTTGTTTTTAAAATAATCTGACTAACATCCTAAGGATATGATCCTGATTTATTCTATTTACATAGTAGTGAGTAGATTAATTTTGGTGTGCTACTACGACACATCAAATTTTAGCACCATTGTCAGGATCTTGGTATGATTATTTTTTCAAAAAAATTAAAAAAAAAAATATATATTTACTACTTTAGTTT
>NC_026001.2:87802414-87833556 GCF_000442705.2 Elaeis guineensis | reverse complement strand
TCACTAATGGTCGTCGCTAATATCTTAATTTTTATGGTGATTGTCGAAGTATTGATAAGACAATCTTGATCTCCCATCAATCTAAAATATATTTCTACACATTATTATCTGCATCTAATTGGACGGCATAAAAGAAGGCTAGATCTTAACTTGCAGAGATCATAAATGATTAATTATTGTATGTAGGTTAATGTTGAATAACTATTTTCAAAGGTTGGTTTTTAAAGTTGCTCAAATCCTTTCTAGTAAAACTTACATTTCATATACCTCCATCTTATTTTGAGATAGCATCCAAATATTTTGATCATGTAAAGTTTCCATAAATTTCTTATCTCATATGGTGATTATTGTTTCTTGAATTGATTTTGATGATTATAAAGTATTGAAGGGGTTACTAATGATTTTGGTTTGAAAAAAAATTTATTATTTTTTAAAAGCAAAATCATAATTTCAGCAAGTCCTAACTTGAAAGCCTCAAGAGCAAGAACAGAAGATTTGTGATCTTTTGGAGGCAATCTCAATATTTTTGGATGTATATTTTTTGAAAGAAAATCATGTTTATAAAATTGAGTCGACCCCATGAGTCAACTCATGTCAAAAGGACCTGAACGACACGCTGATTTTTTGGCTGGCACACCCAATTGAGTCGACCCCATGAGTCGACCCCTGTGCATAAGTCGACCTTATGAGTCAACCTCTGTTGCTGTATACGTCAAAATTACAGAACAGTCATTTTCTGTTCTGTGTCACAGAAGTCGATCCCATGAGTCGACTCATATGTATGAGTCGACCCTATGAGTTGACCCCTGCGATGGAAAAAACTCCGTAACGGCTAGTAGGCGGGGTGACAACACTCGACAGCCTCATTTTACTGACTCCAACTGTATGGGCCTCTGCCGACTAGTTGACTACCAAGCATGGTCGCCATGCCATTCTGACAGACCATATCAGATCATGTCAGTCAGATTCCATACACTGACCGGTTAGCTGCACATCATGATGGGATGCTATGAATTCATTAAATACATCCACAGGATCATTTATTACACCCCACACGTTAGCATCCACCACTTTATGCATGCTGAATAGAAGACACACCCGCTGTCAGTATTTAAATATGCCCATGTAGCACCATATGGTACCGTATGATTGGATATGATTGACATGATCACCTGTCATCTCACCATCCATTTTGCTTCCTTTATAAATAGAGGTAAGTGGGGACCCCCCTAGGTACGCATACTATATGCAACCCAAAGATTCTGTTGCTCTTTTTCTCGAGCCACTTCATTGACTTGAGCGTCGGAGGGTCCTCACCAGAGCCACCTCCGGTGGGACTTCCTTTATGGGTCATCATCTTCTCCGACATCAAGCAAAGACTGGTGCCATCGTTCATCAGCATCCCCTCGCTCTCACCTTCGACCTTGACTATGTGCACCTTTTCCGACAGTGGCACACCATCTCTCAGCATTCTGCCGGCCCGCATTCAAGCGCAGCAGCTAGTCGGCTCTAAGCCGACTACAGAAATCTGGCAAAGGCCGCAACAGTCTGGCAACTCATCGCTAGAGATCTTGGTGTAAAATGTTTACATATTCACCAACTCACAACTCATCGCTGGACAATCTCGAGGAGAATATGCGGCCCAAGATCCTTGTTCTTTTCAGGTATTTACAAAAGCTCAAGTCTTTACCATTACATTTTGACTATTTTGAGATTTTTCACATCCCTTGCTCGAAAAATACCTAAGCTGACTCCTTGTCTCGTCTCGCTACCTGCGGCTATGGCGAGCTTAGAAAGATCTTCATTGAGTACCTCAAGAGCCCGAGCATTGACTCAAAGGAGGAAGTTTGCCACGTCCAAGTTGGACATGAGCCGAGTTGGATCGACTTATTCATCAACTTCTTAATGGATAGAATCTTGCCGGCTGATCCTATTGAGGCACACCAACTAAAGAGATTGGTGACTTTGTACGTGACCATCCATGACTAACTCTATAGAAGATTAGCGTCACTACCCCTACTCAAGTATCTCCGACCTTTCGAGGCTGACTATGCTATTCGGGAGGTACATGAGGACATTTGCGGCAACCATTTGGGAGGCAAGTCGCTATTCTATAAAATTCTCCAACAAAGATATTATTGGCCGACCATGCAGAAGGATGCCTATGATTTGGTGCAGAAATGTAACCAATATCAAAGGTTTGGCAACATTCAAAGACTCTCATCCAGTCATCTGATGACCATTTCGGCACCCTGACCATTCGACCAATGGGGAGTCGATATATTTGATCCATTCTCGTCTGTCGTGGACAAAGAAGATTTCTCATAGTAGCCATCGACTATTTCACCAAGTGGGTCGAAATCGAACCACTGGTGCAAATAATGAAGCGAAAGATCACCGACTTCCTATGAAAATCTATCATCTATCGATTTGGTCTATCCCAAGTAATCTTCACCGACAATGGCCAACAGTTCAATAACACCAAATTTGAAAAATTTTGTGCAAAGTATCATATCATGCACAAGCTCACTTCAGTCAGACATCCGCAAGCCAACGAAAAAGCTGACATGACCAACAGGATGATTTTGCAAGGCCTGAAGATGAGAATCGATCAAACCAAACAAAGCTGGACTGACGAACTCTACAGTATCCTATAGTCTTACCGAATGACTCCTCGGATCCCGATCAGAGAGACTCCATTCAGGTTGGCACTTGGGATAGAAGCCATGATCTCAGCTGAAATCGACTTACCTTCAACTCGAATGGAACACTACGATGAATCAACCAATTCAGACAAGAGGTGAGCCGACCTAGACTTGCTCAAAAAATTTGAAAACAAGCTCAACTGAGAACGACCTCCTACCAGCAAAGGGTAGCTCGATACTACAACTCTCGAGTCAAACCCAAAGTTTTTCGAATAGGAGACTTGTCCTCAGAAGATCCAAAATCTCCAAACTGACCGAGCAAGAAAAGCTATCTCTAAATTGGGAGGGTCCCTACAGAATCTCAGTGGTTTTGCAATCAGGGCCCTACAAAATTGAGGACTTGGATGGCACGGAGATCCCTCGAACTGAGAATATCGAGAATCTATGGATGTATCATCAATAAGAATACCTTCATCAATAAAAAGGTCTCCTTTTTACAATCCCGTACCCAGTTGTTCGAGTGCTCAAAAATATACAACACAACCGCTCCCTCATCAGCTAGTACCCGATGAAGCATTAGTCGGTTGATACCCGATTGACGAAGTCGGAGGTGGGCCTATTTTATACACAGGTGGGTCCATCAACCATAAGCACGCCTGCTAAGGCTTGAGGGGCGTAGCATCAAATTGAGCACGAGACCTAAGCAAAATCATTGTGGTGTTCGGCTGATAATCGGATGTCAGAGCCGTGACGTCTAGCATTCGATGACATACCTATCCGAGTCCCTACAAGCCCGATAGGGTCCATAAGCCATGGGGCCACAACACCCAATGAAATAAATATGGTGTTCAGCTGATAACTGGACATCGAGCTTTGAGCTCCAACAACCACCAACGTACTCGCAATGGTCTAAGGGCCGTAAGTACGAAAGCTGTGGTTTGCCATAACACCTGATGAAAATAAATTATGGTAGGTCGGCTTAATACTGACTAGCTGAGGATCCACTGATCCGAAATAAAAATAAAATTTTTTTTTTAAGTTCCTACTTGATGGAACAATCTACGACGAATGATCTACGACTATGACTTCAGTCCGATCAAGTTCGGCTACAAAAACTGACTACGTGACTTAGAAAGTTTTCTTAAGTCTGTTAGTTCGGTTACAACCTACTCCATTTGTTGCTTCCTACCGACTATTTTACTTTCTTGCCGATTACATTATTTAGTCAATTTTGCATAAAGATAAGTAAATAAATAAGGGAGAAAAGCATGCAATCAAGTCGAACAACTCAAAAGTTGAAAGAGAAGATCATTTCTTTATAAAGGAGTTCGGTATAGAATGAGAGCAAGACAAAAGACCAAAAAGCAAAGGAGTACAAGAGGAATCTAAAAAGAAGGCTAGGGAAGATCCTCCTTGGCCTCTGCTTCCTCGTCGCCCGACTTGTTTGACTCTTTGTTGGCTTGTATCGAGCTCAAATCTAGCTTGGGTATGAGATGGTGGACTTGCTTTTTATACTTCTCAAACTCGAGCTGGTATGCATCTACACCGACATCAGCAAGTTCGCCCTCGTACTCTTTTGAACTTTGAAACTCGGCCAGAGCTCGAGAAGCAGCCTCTTAGGCCCGAGTTTCTACCGTCACTAGTTTCTCTTTCAACTTGGTGGCAGCTTTCTCGGCCTCCTTGACAGTCTTCTCGGCCACCTTGGCGGCATTCTCAGCCTCCTTGGTCGCTTTCTCAAAATTCTACCTCTTCTCCTTCTCCCCGATGAGGGCACTCTCAGCCGACTTCATCTTTTTCTGGTAGTCGGCCTTCAATTTGCCAAACTTCTCTCTTTTTTTGCTAGATCATCGAATTTGCCAACTCGGCCTCCAACAGAGTGATCTTCTCTCTGCTCTTCTTTTCTTGCTCCTCGACAGCCCAGAAGAGCTCATCAGTAACCTCGGCCCGAGCTTGAGCAGTCTAGGCCTGGTCCTCCAGCTTGGAGTTGATTTGGGTGAACTTGATCAACCCCACAGACAAAACAGTAATGTCGTGGATTATCTGCAAAACAGAAAAAGTGGCTAAGCCATCTACTTGGCTGATAACTATTTGAGAGTTAAACCGATTAAGCGAAGGTTGAAAACTTACCCTGATCAATGACATGTAGGTGCTCGATTGAATCTCCCAAACTAGATGCGCCTTCTTGACTTTCCAACTCGCCAACTCCTCAACGAGTTGATGGTTTTGGAGAGCCTAATCGATCATCTTGAAGCGCATCTCGATCGCAATTATGGCCTCTCCGAAAGAGGTATCCGGACCATAGTCAGCCGTGTAGGCGGGGGCACTCTCCTCTGCAGGGGTCTTCCCCTTGTCAGCACCTTTCCGATTAGGTGCCCGGCTTCCTCCCGACCCGGCTTGAATCAGGAGGGCTTGGACTACTTTCAGCTTCACCAATGGCCCGACGATAATGACGTCGTCGTTGGTAGGAGGAGAAGGAGGGACCACAACTGTAACGAGCAATGAGAGAATTCCAGAGGTGTGGGTGGCGAAGGCTGTGTACTCCTCGATACCCAAAGAGGGGACTCTTCTCTCGACTTCTTGTGGCTGAGAGGGACCGCCAGGCCCAGATGACATCTTTGTCTTTTCCTTCGGATTGCTTGCTTGAGGGATCTCACCATAATCCTCATGCCTGCATGAATACGATAAAGAAAGGTTAGTCTACAAACAAAGTAAAAGCTACAAAAAGTCTGTGGGAAAGAGACTACCAAGATGGCTAGTCGGGCTTATCCCGGCATCAGAAAGAGACTACTCCTTGAGCAGCTCTGATGCAGAGGAACCAGGACTTCAACAGCTTTTCATATTCTCCCCAATCTCCTCCAGGATGGTGTCATTTCTATTCGAGATAGATTGGGGATCATCCAATCCAATCGAAGCCCCATGGGTGGTCGCCGTAATATAAAAAAATTTATTCTTCCACCTATGGATGGAAGAAGGAAGTTCTTAAATAATTGTTGACAAGACTAAGGACAGAAGAACCACCACCCCCATTCTCGGGATGCTTCTTCAATAGGAAAATGACTCGAAACAAAGAAATTCGAGGCTCAACCCGAAGGAGATGCAAAGAACGACGAAACAACTAAGATTCGAAAAAAGTGAGAGCAAGCTGAGTGGGGATGACCTCATACCGATCAAGAATATTGGCAATAAATGGGTGGAGAGAAAATCGGAGTCCCAATCGAAAGAGCCCTTATAATGGCAAAAAAATCGTCAGGAGGATAGATAACCCGACCTTCTTCATCGACACCATCAATCAATACGACTAGGGATATGATAGTAATCCCTTAATCGGTCGAATGGCAGGCTCCTTCAATTCGGACCTTCAATAAGAGGCCCAGGGAGGTCCTCGACAGCTGACTACCATTCAATTATCTAGGTCTGAATGACCCTACGAGAAGATGTCTCTTTGGGTTCACCCCAAGGAACCTCCTCAATCTCCTTGGGGTGGTTGGAGTTTGAGAACACTGGTCTCTGATCGGGTTCTCATCTCCAAACTTTCTACCGATAGAAGCCATGAAAAAGAGAAGAAAAGATTCAGACGAAAGCTCAAAAAAAAAAAAAAAGACAAAGGAGGAAACCTTAAAGGGAAAAGACTGATGAGATGATGGTGGCAAGGGTCGACGGTGACGGAGGATCGGCACCAAAGGAGATGACTCACCTATGGCAAACCTAACCTCTCTACTGCAAGAGAAGGGAAGCAAAAGATCTGAGATGAGGCAAAGCCAATGAACTGAAATAGGACTAAGGGGTCAACCCCTATTTATAGATCCCTTCAAAGGTCAGGATCAACATCAAGTATTACACCATATTCAGAGATATCGATATTGGCAGCGATCACGACTGACTATCTCGACATCCGTTGATGCACCATCATTCAGTTCTCGTCAAGTTAGCCGAATCTGTGTGGTCATAGGCGAGCCAATGAGCAATCGATATTGGATGACTCTGTACGTGTGCTCGTTATTATCCTGCCAGTCGATCTCCGTCATTATAGTATTGAAGATCACCTCGAGCTCTATGATATTTATTGCCATATAACTTGTGATGGGATAGCACCGTCGCATGTTCTATAAAATGACAAGCGACGGTCCAGTCCATGAAATGACAACATAGACAAGTAGCAATCAGCAAAAGAAATTCGGATCCAGACGACAACAAACTCCCTTCGCTCGATTAACCCGCAATCGGACTTGGGAGTTGGGGCAGGTGTGAGATAGATCCTCGTCACTCAATTGACACCCATCTTACTCATCTTCCCAACCGACTAAAGGAGCCGCACCGAACTAAACTATACAACTTAGCCTGACTCGAGTCAACGAGTCCTGCCCAATCAGGTTTATACCAACTGTTATCAACAATAAACGGCTGACCAGAGCAAGTACTTGACCTAGTCAGCACCATATCGACTATGTTTTAGTCTCACCTATGCCGAATAGTCGAATAACGCTCTGCACATACCCGACTACTTTCTACTCGGTGAATACCAAGCACGTTGATCGTGGGCAGGGTGACAACACTCGATGGCCTCATTTTGCCGACTCTGACTGTACGGGGCTCTCCGACTAGTTGACATCAAGCATGGCCGCCATGCCATTCTGACAGCCATATCAGATTATGTCACTCAGAGCCATACTCTGGCCAGCTAGATGCGGACGTGATGGGATGCTATGAATTCATTAAATGCACTCACAGGATCATTTATACACCCCATGCATGGTAGTGTCCGCCGTCTTGTGTGCGCTGAACAGAAGGCACGCCCACCATCAGCATTTAAAGATGCCCATGTGGTACCATACGGCACTGTATGATAGGACATGATTGATATGATCACCTATCATCTCACCATTCATTTTGCTCACTGTATAAATAGAGGTAAGCAGAGATTTCTCCAATACACATAATGTATATAACTCAGAGATTCTACTATTCTTTTTCTCAAACCACCTTACTGATTTGAGCGTCAGAGGATTTATCGAAACCACTCTCGACATAACTTTTTTATAAATCATCATCTTCTCTGATGTCAAGCAGAGATCAGTACCACCATTCATCGATATCTCTTCACTCTTATTTTCGATCTTGACTATGTATATTTCTTCGATGATAGCACATTATCCTCACGTTTATTCATCAGATGAGCAGCTAGTCGGCTCCAGGCCGTCTACTGAAATCGGACAAAGGCTGGAACACTACCCATTGCATCAGTAGGGATCCCAGCCTCACCTACCACCACTTTGGAGGCGCAAAGGTCAAGGACTTGCCTTCATGGTGATTGATTAGGCATCAAGAAACATTTCTATATATTAGTGGATCAAGTTACAACCCCATGGGGATGAGGCATAGATAGGAGGAAGGAGAGGGTGCCAAATTAATAGATCTCCATTCTATTCCCTTTGGGATCGCCTAAGAAACCAGGAAGACCATTAATGGATCCCCCGCCAGGACATGCAATACATCTCCTGAAGAATGATGCCCTTTAAAGGTCACTTCTCTTTTCTTCTACTTCTTCTTCACGATTCTTTGGGATATACAGCAGATGTGAGGGGAAAAAAAGGATAAACAAAAAAAAAAAAAAAAGAAGGGATGCAAGAGAAGAGAAGAGGAAAAGAAGAGAATTTTGACACAAGGGAAGATAAGAAAAAGAGGGTTTCTCTTTCTCCGGATATTTTCACTTTGCAAAGATTAAAATAAGAGAACATTCTTTCTTTTTGAGGTTTTTCGTCTCCTTATTTCTAACTAATCTTTCTCTTTTTTTTTTTTCAGTATATATTGGAGGCAAGTGTTTATCCACGAGAGCATCAACAACTTAAGGCATTGAGAGAGGTGACTAAGAAAAAGAGTGGCAAGTTCTAAACCTTTATATTGTGGAATGTTAACTATTTAATTTAATGGAAACATTAAATTCTAAACCATTGAAATGGCTTGATTACATTGTTATGAATGTTATACCTGTGATACTACTCCTAGTACTATTAGTATTTTTTTTTTCTTGAAAATACTACTAATAGTTATTATTGGAAAAAGTGATTGGTATGTAGTTATTTTAGATATCTATGAAAAAATAGTATAAATCAAAGAACAAAATCTGAAAATATCTTGTGGTTTTATCCATGCTATTGATGCATCTCTTTATGATTGGCACGAGCCTTTCCCGTCACTTACCCCATCTCTCTGTTTTACTCTGACCGGTACCAAGCTGAGGGCATCACTTACCCCATCTCTATGTTTACTCTTTTCTTCTTTTCTTTTGGGTACCGTCGGTTCTTTCTTCTTTGTTTAGAGGAGTGTTGTAAAGTAGGAACCGATAAACGTTTAGGCTCACCCTATATCTTTATTATAATGTGTTATTGTCCGTTTATGTGATAGCGTATAGAGTATGATGTTAAGTATCTAAAACTACCGTCCAGTATTTTAAAGGTCTATCTAAATTATTGGGCTGAAAATCCTATAAGATTCATGAGTTAGGATATCATAAGCAACAAAATCATAAGATTAGAGGTTGAGTTGGTCCTATATTCATGAATACCGAGGAGTGGTTTTGAAGCGGGTTAGCCTAGATGCCATGACGATAAAAGAAAATTCTTTGTACACCACATGCGGTGTAGAAAAATGCACTTCCCTATCTAATTCAGCCATGTAGTCATCGCATTTCAACGTGCATTTAACGTCGATAATTTTATTTTTTTATTTAAAATTTTGAATGAAAAAAATATCCTTCTTCTTCTGAAAAATTATGACATCCTATGACGATATTATGACATCCTATGGTGAAATTATTACTTCTGCACAGGATGTTATAATTTTTTCATAGGATGTCATAAAGGGAGGAAAGTGCCTTCATCGTTGAAAAATTTATGAAATTTTAAATGATGAAAATACTCCTACCAAAATTATGATATTCTATGAAAAAATTATAACATACTATGTAGGAAGTCATAATTTCACCGTATGATGTCATAATATCACTACAGGATGTCATAATTTTTTAGAAGAAGAGGGGCATTTTCATTATTCAAAATTTCAAACGAAAAAGTGGAATGACAAGCATTAAATACACATTGAAAAGTAGTAGTATGTGGCCCAATCAGATGGGATTGTGCATTTTTTCTACACCGCATCCGATGTATAAAGAATTTCTCTAAGGATAAAAAAAGATCTTTGTAGATCTTTTTTCTCCTTATAGGATTGGGTCGGCCCACTCCAAAACTACTTCTAGATACTTATAAATACAGGTATAGTTCAGCTTATAATCTTATAATTTTATTGGTTGCATATGTCTAATTCGTAAATTCTATAGAATTTTCAACCCAATCATTCAAATGGGTCCTAAATGTTGTTAAAATCCAATACTCTTATGTGCTAACTTGCTTAAAATAAGATTTTATCTATGATCAAGAAATGCCGACCTAGCATTTTTATCATTCCAGAGAATAGTGAGAAATTTTTTAAATTTTTTGTAGAGTATAATAGTTGACAAGATATTTTCTTTATTGTATAATGTGAATTTGAAATTACAATCATATCCATACAATATATTAACTATATCAATATAATTTGATTTTATGCTTTTCCATCCTTGAGAAAGTGTTTGATAATGACCCTCAAAGTAATATTGTACATTTTTTTTATTCAAAAATCTTAAGTAACAATGCTAGATTTATTTAGCTATCCGAAGCTAGATGATCAGTGAATTGTTTAAGTAACTACTTGGGAGATTCAATCTCTAACTAGTTATGTGTAATGAATGGTAAATAAAATTAACTCTTTAAAGATGGGTCAAAGTTGAAGTTGCACACATCATAGGATAGCACAGGGCATTTTGACTATATTAAATGAATTGAATGATGATATATCTTGTTCTAAATTGTGATCTATTAACACTTAACCTCATGTGAGTTGATTATAATTAGTATTTAGACAATGCCCCCCCAGCTCCGCATCCTTCTTTTTCAAATATTTTGATATTGCAGGAATTTCTGGATGGTGCCTCCAGAGGAATGCCTACATCTTTCTATGCTTCTAAAGCTCATGAATGCAAAGAAGACAATTGAGCTTGGTGTGTTCACAGGTTATTCACTCCTTGCGACAGCACTAGCATTACCGGAGGATGGCAAGGTTTTTCAACTCCCCTTAGCAACATTAAATAATGCTGTGTTCACTTGTTTCTATTTGCTAGAAGTTTCATTACCTATTTTAAGCACAGGTGTGAGGCCACTAAACATATGATTTTTGGGTTTGGGCATTTATAATGCCTAGATCATGATCACCCTATTAGATATTTTGGATTAAAATGCTCCATCATGGATTTGGAATCATAAATATTTACTGAAAATTTAGTGTTCAGTTATAGCCTAACCAAAACACATGTTTAGAGAAAGTCAGTCAACATACTACATTAAAATTTTTGGTAAAATATTTAATGATTGATGGTTCATCCAAGTTAAATCATACTGCTAGTTTTGATCTTCACCCCTGAAAATATTAGAATAGAAATATACCTCTTCTATGGACCTTCAATGTACACACTGAGATTGCTTTAATCTCTAAACCTGACACCTCTGCTTCACATAGATATTGTGCCACGTAATACGCACATAAGTAGAAGTAGCTTATTGTTCCAGAATTAGAGCAGGTTTAAAAATAGCTTACTGCTCATTCATCTTGTGTTTTAGATCTTAAATACTATTTCAAGCTAGAGACAGGGTTGCTATTGAGATACTAATATGTTTATGGAAACACGTGTAAGCAATAGATAAAGAAAAGATTAAATGTGTATTCTTTTAAATGGATATATAGCTGATATTCAATATATGCTTAAAGATAGTGTTTGAGAAACTACAGTCTAGAGAGTAAAGCAAAAAGTGAAGGATGAAATGGAAAATCCCTTCCCTTTTTTTTTTTGTATATTATAGACACCAAAAATCTTTACTAAAGATTTAAATTTTAATGCATAGTCTAGTCCATATTATGTTCCTAGTTATTTTATATCAAACTAGATATATTTTGAGTTAATTCAGAAAAGATATGTTTAAACACATTTGCAAAATTTTATGATTAAACAATATTATTGAAGTTATCAATGCATATTAGAAAACAATGCTCCACAATCAATATATTTGAAAAAACTGAGCTATAAAAATTTAGTATTCATGACCATTATCTTTCTTGTTCATACTTTGTTGTAGGTCACAGCAATTGACATTAACAGATCATACTTTGAGATAGGACTACCATTTATTCAAAGAGCGGGAGTGGAAAACAAGATTAATTTTATTGAATCAGAAGCTCTCCCTGTTCTTGATAAAATGCTTCAGGAGGTAACTTTCATTCTATATCAAGTGTAATATTTTCTATGGTGCATAGTAATTATCTTTTGCTCTAGCAATAAAAGCAACATGTGTCTTTAATTAATAAAAAAGAGCTTAACACTGGAAAGGAAAATAATTTTTTCTGCTCTAAAACTAAATGCCACCATATGGTTAAACTATCATTGGACTTTCAACTAACACAATTTGTAAGTGAAACTCTCTATATAGGAAGTTACTACCATACGATCATGATCACAGTTTTCTGGTGATAACTGTAGGTAAAAGAAGATGAGTTGTTTGATTTTGCATTTGTTGATGCTGACAAGTTCAACTATGGAGAATATCATGAACGCTTACTTAAACTTGTGAAGATTGGAGGAGTTATTGTCTATGATGATACTCTTTGGTCTGGTCGTATGGTTGCTCCAGTGGGTACTCCTATTTCTAAGTATGATGCTGAAGTCAGAGACTACTTTCTAAAGTTTAATCATTTTTTGGCTACTGACTCCCGGATTGAGATGTCACATGTTTGTGTTGGAGGTGGAATCATCATCTGTAGGCGTCTGATCTGACTTTTGGGGTTTCATTACACTCTTCATGTATATTTTGATTATAAAAAAATAAAGTTTGGGGGTATTCTTGCTATAAAATTTCCATCTTTGATTGGATCACAACATATGTAAGCATCTTATCGAACTATGTGGTTTGATTGTACACTTCTTATGTGTTTTGATTATTAAAAAATAAAGTTTGGCGATATTCTTAGTATGGATATTTTTTTCCTTGGTAATTGCATCACATCATTTGTAGGCATCTTATTGAATCATGTGGTTTGATTATATCCTTCAAGTGTGTTCTGATTATTAAAAAAAAATAAAGTTTTGGGATATTTTTTCTATAGATTAGTTTTCATTTTTAATTGGATGAAAAAATATTCTCCCAATTCCGTATTTGCCCATTTCTTAATTTATTAGCTCGAGGCCTCTCTTTGTTTCCACCAATTCTATGATGCACTCATTTGTTTTTGAACTTCTGGGGCACTCCTTTGCCTGTTTGATGTGCAAGTCTGACAATATCCTTACCCAACCTCATGATGCCTCGAGAAGGCCTCGGTATTGCATGCACCAGGTGTGATTGGACTGCATGAATTCCCACGGATAACATGCCACGCTCCCCCTTGCATTTCACCAGTTCCCCCGATTGCCCACTATCCACCGTGCATATGCGGGGGGGGGGGTCCTCGGGGCAACTCAACATCTTTGGAGGCCTAAAGCTAAAAATGAAGACGGAGCTAGAGAGGGGTCTTCTTCCGAACTCTGACTTTCGAGAAATGAAGGTGGGCCGCCGGCCCGGCGCACAACCGAGGCGGAGGGGAAGTATTGAAAAACAAAAAAAAATGAAGAAACTTATCGGTGGAGGCCGGGGGTGGATCGGGACGTCGGAGGCTAGAGGGGGAGTGTCGAAAAACAAAAAAAAATGAAAAAACTTACCGATGGAGGTCGGGGGTAGACCGGGACGCTGGAGGCGGAGGCTGGACGCCTGGATCGGGACACCGAAGGTGGGAGGCGGAGACTGGACCGCGATGCCGGATGCACGCTAGCGGGGGCCTCCTGGGGGCGGGGGCCTAATGCAAGGGCTTCGGTGGCCTTGCCCTTCAACCGCCCTTGGGCACCCCTTGCCTACGTCCTATGTGATCCAGGCATCTGGAGCTCAGGAAATAATATCTAAAGAAAATTATTAAATCTGATTCAATAAATATCAGTTTCGATTGAAAGATATAAATTAAATAAAATTAAATTAAAATTTATAAAAAATTAATTATTTATGATTGGTTAGTTCCTATATTTTTAATCTGTATGAAATCAAATATAATTGATATAGTATTTTATAAACTCATTTTCATTTTGAAGTGGTGCCATTTAGACTTTAATATTTCATTCTAAAAAAATATTCTATTACTTATTTAGATTCATGAGAATATTAATATTAAATTATTGATGGAAGCACATCAATTTGAGATAATTTTAAAGTGAAAGCTTTCAAATGTAGTTGCTTTTAGATGAGTAAATTATTATTATTTTTATTTTATTTTATATTAGTTTAAAAATAAATCCAAAATTTATAACTTATAAGGTTTAGATTTTTTATATTAAATTAATAAAAAAATAAATAAATTTAAGTGAACGAATATTGTATTTAGAATCAATATTGGATCAACATTGAAGTCCAAATCAATACAACTCATCTAAATCTGCTACAAATCGTTCACTTCGGTTTCAAATAGTTTATACATAATAAACGGTCGATAGTGGATTGAATTTTTTTTCAATCCAATTGGATTCGGTCGGATAAAATTTTTCTCTCAATCCGATCAAATTCAATCCATACTCAGTCCTAGTATCTCTATAGAGACCCACATGACTGAGAAAGTTGTAAGGTATGGTCTTTCGTACCATCATATCACTCACAATTCAAAAAACTTAAACCATCGGATACAAGCTTGTGAACCTATATCACACCTCTTTATCAGTGATGTGGGATCATGACATAAAGCTTAATTTACATTGCACATTTTATCATACTTGGTTTGTTTTTTTCTTGTTCATGTTGTAAGGATCCAGATCCAAAAATTTCTTCATGCAAATCTTAAAGCAAGGATGGAAAAATTTGAAAGAAAGAAAATGCATGAAAAGGGGAAGGAAGAGGACTCCGACGGAGAGTCTTGTTCTCTCCCAATTTCCATCAAACATCAAGATTGTGCCCTCTAAAAAATCAGACTAAAACACCTCTAATCATGGCTATAAATAATGATCCATCTTTCTCAAATTTCCACCACCAAATCTCTTGAGAAATAGTTACCGATTCCGAGTTGTTAGGAGCCCTTTTCTTGGGATTTTGCAAGAGAAATCATTGGATCCCTCGTTGTGGGCATTGCCGGATCAAGATGACATTTTCTCCCTCCTTTTTCTAGCCCCGCCGTTGCCGGATTAGGACTAGTAAGCCACTAAATTCATTGCAAAAAGGGTCACCCCTATTTTTAAAGTTTTCTCCCTCTGTTTTATCGATCACTGATGGTTGTGGCTACTGCTGCGGTCATGTCAATTGGGCATTGCCGTTGGCTGCCGACCATGTTCCACGGCCATAGTAGGATGAAGAGGGGGAGGGAAAAAAAAAAATTTGGATACCCTATTTTCATAAAAAAAAAAGAGAGAGAAAAAAAAAAAAAAAAAGAGGAAGAGAGTTTCTCTCTCTTCCTCTCTCCTCTCTTTATCTTTTCTCTTCATTTTCTCTTTCTATTTTCTCTCTAGAGTTTTCTCTTTCTAGATTCCTTCTCTCTTCATAAATTTCTCTCTCTAGAAATCCAATAGATCAGTAGAGGATTCAAATGTCTAAGTATGCTCAGATTAATTAATTAACTTTGTAAGGAGTCTTGAACTTATAGTGTTAGGATCGTTTATCATGATTTTTTATAATTTTTAATCATCTATGATTTTTATATTTGATCTTGATTATATAGAGGTATAATTATCTATATAACATATAGAGTGGAAACACATTGATCTCGAGTTCCTAGATCAAAGGATTGATCAATAGCTGTACTTGATTCTGAGATCAGTAAAAGTAAAAATCTCTTTACATGATCGCTTGTATATATGTTTTTGTACCATATATGATGATTTTAATTTTATTTGGATATATAATTCTATATTATATATGTATCACATGTTGATTATTTTGATTCTTGGAAACATAATATCTAATGTTTTGAAATGGAACAAAAAATGTAATACAAACTATTGAATGAATTGTTGAATTTGTAAGAGGAACTGAACTGGCCATGATGTGGATTACCTATCACAGGTTGAATCATGATTCATTGGATGGCCAATCATGAGCTGAATCATGATACCTTGATTTACCATTGTAGGTTGAAGTACGGATATCTTGGTTTGCCATCATGGGCTGAAGCATGGATATCTTGGTTTGCCACCACGGACTAAAGTATGAATATTCTAATTTGTCATCATAGGCTGAAATATGATTATTATGGATTGCCACCACAGATCGAAGCATAGTTTATGATTTGTCAGTCATGAATTGAAGTGTAATCATGATTAATCCAAACTAAAAGATGATGATTGATTTGGAAAAAGCTAACAAACATAAACGATGAGTTGTATGAACATACATAAGATATGATTGATTTTGACCCAACTCATTTAAGCCTTGAAGTGTTCCATGCATGTTGCATGTTAGAAGATGGATTTACTAAGCCTAATATGGTCATAGCTTAAGCTTTTAGGGTAACTAAGGTTATTTACATTCTTCCATTACTACAAGCTTGTATCTCCCCTCTTCTTTTTTGCTTAAGCTTAGAGCATACTTTGATGTAACTATGTTGGTATATGCTATTAATTGTAACCATATTATTGGTTATTGTCTTAGTGATTCTTTCATTTCTTAGAAGCTTAAGAATTAGAAAATAAATCTCTTATTCAGGCGATAGAGTATGGTGTCATTGCCAACAATAGTGTCAAGATTGCTTGATTTTTTGCTTGTTGACATGGGTGATTGTTACTGGCACACCTACCTCGCTGCTTTGAGAACTTGAGTATTGTTCACATAGCCAACAGTCAGTTCTATGATGGTGGCAAGCACATTGAAACTAATTGTCATTTTACTTGACATTATTGTATCACTCACGCTCTCTCTATCATTTATTTCTTAGTAAAACAAATTCCTGATTTCTTTTCGAGGTTGCGCATAGCATTGCATAGCATAGAGATTCTCCTTCCATGTGCAAAGTTCGATGTCCCACTTACATGTAATGTTGTGTACGATATTTGGTGATATATTACATGCGCGCACATGTACGTGCGTACAATACTGCAATGCATCCTTGAGCTTTTCATTTGTTGGTACTTCACACCCTCCAAGGCTTCTTTATGCTATGGTTTTGCAATACAATATCTCTATGCCTGTATGAGTACACATGCATACATAGCATGAACACATGTAGGTTTTGCATGATTAACTATAGGTTTCTATGATTGCATACATATATCTACATGGCTATGTTTGTATAAACGCACTTATGTTCCTATGAATTTAAGGTATTAAACAAAGATTCGAGTGCTTGTGCTCGTACATTTACTTGAATTTAGACTTTACTAGGAATATAGAATGTGTTCTTTCAATGTTTCTTGAAATCAATTTTCAAACAAGGTGCAATTTGAGTGCTGCATGGAGGCCATGTGCTTATATTAGGGGGATTAAAGTTTAAGATTCTAAGACATCAAACTGTAAAGGTCTTATGGGAATGTGGAGGGAACAAGTGCTCTACTTATCAACACACTAAATAGGGCCCTTATTTAAGGCTTAATTACATCCAATCTAGACTAGAACATGTCTACTATGTTTGAATTACATTCAATGTGATATATCGTACATTGATTAAGAAATTTTTTGTTGCATACAGGGGATTTCATCTTTTTTTTTTTTGATTTCACTACTAGAAAAAAGACTATTAGCAACAGCTAATTGCCGTCATTAATAATCAGTTTGCCATCGCTAATGCTAATAGTGATGGACTCCCATCGCTAAAATCCTAATAAAAATAATCTCATCGCTAATTATCATTATTAGCGACAGTAAATTCACTATCGCTAATAAAAGTAATTAGCAATGATATTAGCGATAAAATTTTATTACTAATAATTTTAATTTTTTTAATTAAATTATTAAAAAATTATTAGCGATGGTAGTTCTATCGTTATTGATGTTGCTAATAATTTTAAATTTTTTAATTAAAATTTAAAAAATTATTAGTGACAGCAGTTTGCGTTGCTAATGTCATCGTTAATAGTTTTAATTTTTTTTTCAAAAATTTATAATAAAATAGTTTAAAATCTAATTTAATCACAGTAACAAGCAATAATATTTTCTACAATCTATTATAAATAAAATAATAATTATATAATACAATCATAAATATAAAATTAATTATATTATATTTAAAATATAAATTATATAATTTTACATAGAGATACTGCTTTACAAGTATCAAAATTGCATACATATCAAAAAAAAATTATGTACGATCTTTCTCGTCATCCTCATCATCCTCCTCCTGCTCCTGTACGTCCTCTCCAACAGCTAGTAGATGAGAGCTGCATGTCTCAGCATTCTATAACAAAAAAAATAAAATATTATTAATAAATTTTGATATAAAAGTGTATATGTCGATATAGAGATGTATATTTTGATATATTACTCCGATTGTCGAACAGATTGTTCCTACATATTTCATTCGATGATACGGAGCTATAAATACTTTTGATTTATCATTTGGATGGTTAGATTGAATTTTCATCTTATAAATCTCTTTTTCAGACTGAAGCCTAAATATATAAAGCTTCTACATATAAATATTTAAAATAAGTAAAGAAAATTATTAATAGACTTACTTGCTATGATGACTGTGACAATGAGTCCAGCGGATCGTGTAGATATGGATCCCGAAAAATCTCAACGACCGTATCATGGATCACGTCTCGAAAGCTCTGAGATCACTGGCTCAAAAATCTTGGCACGACCTCCTCCATATATGCGTCAGCCCATGTCTGGATCGTCGAGCCCTAAGAGGAGGATGTCAACAAAGATCCTCGAGCTAGTGGAGGATCAAAACTGTGACCGAATCCTATAACCCGGCTCCTACTCATCCCTCTGATGGCCCTGAGCCATCCCTCGAGATCAAGAAAGGGCTAAGAGAACGGATCCTCACCATACTGCGATGCAAGATATCTCGTATAATCTATCTATACAGTTTAGAAATTCATTAGTCCATATATATCAATATATATAAAAATTTAATAAATAATATTTTATATTATTATCATGATCTGTCGAGAGCGAGGATCTAAGTAATCACCAGTCCTTCTAGACTGGTGTGTGACCTCCCATTTCTGCAATTGCCTTGGTTCATGACCCAGCTATCATGTCTATAATAAATAAATAATAAAATTAAATTAATTAAAATATATATATGATCAATTCAGTATAAAATTAATTAAAAATTTTTTTTTTATCAATCTATTGGCCACAACATGTGTGCCAACGAAGCCGTCAATGTACTTGATCGGATGTTGTTGGGTGAATCGATTCTGCCGTGATCTCTGCCGCCTATCAGAGTATTCCTCAGCACTCCACTGGTAATAGAGGGCCTTTCATATGTCCATCCGCGTCTAATGACTTGTGTAAAACTTCCAATCCGATGTGACTCAAAACTGGATTGCTGTCTAGTGCATTGCCTAAAGCTGTATAGCCCATCTCGGAACCTACGGGTGGCCACCTCCTTGAAGATCCGACGGCTAGCCCCTCATCCTGAAGAGTCTCGAATCGATAGTACTCCTGCAAGTAGAAGCAAGCGTGTATTAATAAATAAAATATAAACCTACTATAAGTTTAAAAATTAAATACCTTTGACTTACCAGAAACATATTCTAGGCTACATCATGAGCCCCCAAAGTCCAACTGGAGAACTCATTCACTGATCCCGGTGTCAATCATCGGATGATCCCAGTAATCACACAAGGCATAGAGGTCTCTATAAATATGCTACAAAATTAATTTTGAACAATAAATGTTAGACTCTATAATGATTAAATTTTAAACATATTCAATAAAGATATAGTACTTACGAGTGGTTCTAAATGTAGATGAGCTCTTTATCCTCCGATCGAGTCAGACGTGCCATGAGCCGGATGAATCTTCTACCACGTTGCTGACTCTGAAAGCCAGATGTTGCTCTGTGTGACTGTGGGGTCACTGATGACCCCACATCGTCTGAACCTGAGAACATCAAGACATCATAAAGAATATTATATTAGATAATAAAAGATAAAATAATATAAAAAAATATATAAAGTATTAGAGTTTATTGTATGGTACGTGTGGCACAGAAGCATATGAGTTGGTGGCATGAGAGCTCTCTCCTCGACTGCAACGACTTCAGCCTCAAGAAGACATGATCTATAATCTCTGAAAATAAAAATAACTATGTATTATATTGGATTAACTATGTACAAGAATAAAATAACTACATATCATATTTATTTAACTATATATCATAATACAATACTATAAGAATATTGAATATTAGCTATGGTATTAGTGATGAAAAAAATTTCATCGCTAATAATACCTTTTAGCCATTACAAAATCGACTAAAAATCTTGCCATCGCTAATACTATTAGCGACGGTAAGTTAATTATTAGCGACGACTCAGTGTTTAAAATTTTCAAATTTTTTTCATAACATTTAAATATAAAATAATTATTAGTGATGATGAATTGAGATTATTAGCGATGAAAATTTTACCATCGCTAATAATTTTTTTAAAAAATTTGAATAATAATTTGCAAAAATAATTTTTTAAAAATATTATTAACAATGAAATTAGCAATAATGATACTTTTTCATCGCTAATAATTCAAAAAATAATTTAGATGCAATTCAAATCCAATTCGAATTCGATTTGAATCCAATTCAAAATCCTATCAAGCCTAATTTAATTAGACTTTGAATCTAAGTCTTACTTGAATTATAAAATTTAATTATCTTCAAATTAAATTAAGTCTAATTAAATTTAATCTAATTTAAATTAATTAAAAAATAATTTTTAATTTAGATTCAGTTTGAATCTAATTTGAAACAGATTCGAATCCAATTCAAAATTCTGTCAAACCTAATTCAAGTAGACATTGAATCCAAATCTTAATTAGATTGTAAAATTTAATTATTCTTAAATTAAGTTAAGTCTAATTAAATTTAATCTGATTTAAATCAGTTAGAAGAAAATAATTTTCAATTTGGATTCAATTCAAATCCAATTCGAATCCGATTCGAATCCAATTCGAAATCTTATCAAATCTAATTCAACTAGGCTTTGAATTCAAGTTTTACTTGAATTATAAAATATAATTAGCCTTAAATTAAGTCAAATCTACTTAAATTAAATCTAATTTAAATCAATTAAGACTTAATCCATGATTCAATTTGAAACCAATTCGAATTCGATTCAAATTCAATTCGAAATTTTATCAAACATAATTCAATTAGGCTTGGAATCTAAGTCCTACTTGGATTATAAAATCTAATTAATCTTAAATTAAGTCAAGTCTAATTAAATTAAATTTGATTTAAGTCAATTAGGACTTGATCCATAATTCAATTCGAATCCAATTTGAATTCGATTCGAATCTAATTCAAAATCTTATCAAATCTAATTTAATTAGGCTTTGAATCTAAATTTTATTTGAATTATAAAATCTAATTAGTCTCAAATTAAAATAAATCTAATTAAATTAAATTTGATTTAAATCAATTAGGACTTGATCCATAATTCAATTCAAATCTGATTCAAATCCAATTCTAAATCTTGTCAAACCTAATTCAATTAAGCTTTGAATCCAAGTCCTACTTAGATTATAAAATCTAATTAGTTTCAAATTAAATCAAGTCTAATTAAGTTAAATCTAATTTAAATCAATGATAAGTTGATCCATGATTTAATTCGAATCCAAATCGAATATGATTCAAATCTAATTCAAAATCCTGTCAAACCTAATTTAATTAGGCTTTGAATTTAAGTCCTACTTGAAATATTAAAATCTAATTAGCCTCAATTTAAATCAAATCTAATTAAATTAAATTAAATTTAAATCAATTCAAACTTGATCTATAAATTAATTAAGCCCAAAAATTTTATAAAATCTAATAATGATTTTTAACCACCTAAAAAATGACCAAGAAGAAAAAATAATATTAAAATTTAAAAAAAAATTAATAGTGTTAGTGATGGCATTAGTGGTGGAATAATTTATCATTGCTAATAATTTAAAAAAATATATTATTTTAAAAATTTTGAAAAAATTTAATATTAAGATTTAATATTTAAAAAAATTAATAGTATTGATGACGGTGGATGGGTATTAGCAATGAAAACTATCATCGCTAATATCGTGGCATGTAAAATAGAGTTTTATCGATCGTATTATCGACGGCCGCATTATCATCGATAATAGTTCGATCAAAAACACCCTCAGCCTGCCAGAGGAAAAAAAAATTCCATGCTCGTTCTCCTCCCTACGAATCCCCTCTCATTCTCCTCCTTCCTGACTTTTTCTCACCTCGTCGGTGCCTCCTCCTACCCGACGGTGATCCCCCTCCCTGGCACGTCCTTCCCGTTATTCCTTGCTCCCTGCGCATCCTCCTTCTCGGCATCCCAACCCCGTCGGTGCCTCCTATGCCATGGCCCCACCGATGCCTCCTATGCCGTGGCCCTGAGCATGCCACCTCAGCCCCACCTCGCTCGTGGCCACCTTGACCTCATCAGTGCCTCTTATGCCGCAGCCCCGAGCCAGCCACCCGACCCCACATGCCCACGGCCCCTCGACCCCATCGGTGCCTCCTATGCTATGGCCCCTAGCCCATCGCCTTGGCCCTGCCTCGTTTGTGGCCACCTCGACCCCACCGGTGCCTCCTACATTACAGCCCCACCTCACCCACGGTCGCCTCGACCCCGCTAGTCGAACCCTGCGGCCCCTGCTCTGTCGGCCTTCCCATGGCCTTGTCCCCATCAGTCTGACCGCGTGGCCCCTACCTTGTCGCCCCCAGCCCGTGGCCCCGATCCTGCTGCCCCTGCCCCACGGCCCCATGCCTATACCAACGCACCTGCTATTGTGAGTATTAGCGACAGCATTAGTGGTGGCTAGTGTTGTCTAGTATTAGTGATGGCATTAGCGATGGCTAGTGCCATCACTAAAAGTTAATTAAATATTGATTTAATTAATTAGTTAGATATTTAATTACTTAATTAATTAATTAATTAGATGTACGGGACTTGGATCTCGGCATGCAGAGTGCTCGAATTGAGGAAAGGTGTCAGACAGCATTGCAAACATGGGGTCGGAGCGTGCTCGGGCCTCGGGTCACAGCTGGCATCCATGGCATCTAGCCCTCGCCCGTCCTGGGTGCTTAGGTCAATGGAAGGTGCTGGATAGCACTAATTATGTATTAATTTTAATAAAATTTATATTGCATGGAGTGATAGACCCGTCAATTGATTGATGTGCATATTCTAATGGATCCGTATGTTTATTTATTTTTGTATGGATAAAAAATTATGTACATTGGTCAATTGATTGTCCACTATGGACAGTTTAAAAAATATAAATAATTCTATAGATCATTACAGTAATCAAATGATATGCTGAGGATTCGAAAAAAATTTTAGATAATATTTTTTTTTGTTCTTTCTACATGACGGAACTAAAAAAAATACTGTCAAAATTTTTTGACCTTTATTACATATCGTTTGATTACTGTGATGGACCTATAGAAATTAATATATTTTCTGAATGGGATAGGACCTATCTTTACCTATTAGTTGATGATAGGATGCATTTACTATATAAGCCATTTTGAGTGATAAAATAGCATTTAGCAATTGCTTTGTATTTATGTATATGCAAAATTTTTAGATAGTCTGCCATAGACTGTAGTTGAATGGACCATCGAGTAGTCGATGGAGAGATTTTTATTGAATAAGGGAGGGTGTAGAGTACTTTTATGATTTTACTTTTGGGAATACAGCACTCTTACATCAAGGATGGGCTCATTGCCCTTGTAACAGATATAAAAATGTTTGATAGGGATATAATTACTGTCCATTTGTATAAGAGTGGATTTATGCCCAACTACAAGCATTGATACCTACATGAAGAGATATGGGATGTGAAACCACATTATACTAACAACTGTGTCAGAGTTATTGAACTTGAAGGTCGAGTTTAATATGACGATCAATTATCATGATAGGATGGTAGTAATAATAAAGAAAATGCTACTAAAAATGAGAAGCTTGTTGGAAGCTTCTATGCTTTGAAGAGAATGATGGAAGGATTGGGCATGGGATATAAGAAGATAGATGCATACCGTAATGGTTGCATACTTTTCTATAAGGAGAACCAACAGAAGAGCTCATGCGGCATATGCAGTATAAGCCGATTTAAATCGAGACAAGAGGTAGGAATCAGAAGGACATACCATACAAGATTCTTGATACCTTCCCTCACTCTTAGACTTTAGAGGCTCTACTTATCTAAGAGTACTATTGAAAAGATGAGATGGCACAAAGAAGGACCACGCAAGCACCTCAATATGTGTGTCCCCGATTCAATTGTGGAGGCTTATATAATAAAGAGATTTTAAATTTCAGCTGACACTACTTTAATCCTTGTGTGCAGACCAAGCTGACTTAAGTGGTCGAAATGATGGTGGTTGTGCTGAGGGATCAGAGCGGGAGATCTTAATATTTGCCTATCTCGCTCGAGAATTTGGGCACGAGGTTGTCAAATTTTCTCCGATACTGAACTTCGACAGGCAAAGACATATGTTTTGCTAAACTGTATGGAGGTCAACCCATATGTCCTGTAAGTGTCCATCATAATCCTAACTCTTTAATCACTTATTTCAGTATACTTATTTTATGCATATTGGGCAATATGATGAGATGCTGAAAGAAGAAAATTCGAACATAAGTGATGAAAAAATATCAACACAGTGCTCAGAGAACTTTGCATGTTGGTTCCGTCAATTGGTAAGCATCCATTATCATTTTATATATTTTATTTTTTTAATTTATTTTTTTATAATATATAGGTCATTCAAGGGAGCGAGTCATACCAATGAAGCTGAAACCATTAGGTTACGGGCTTAAAAAATATGTAACATGCTATAATGGCTGTAATGTAAATGTTTCAAATTTCACACCCAGCAATATGAAAGTTATAAAGGCACAATGAACAGTAGTGTGTGTATAAAAGATAGCTGGTGGGAAGATAAGGTGGAGAGTGACTACTATAGAATTCTCAAAGAAGTGATTAAAATGAGCTACATTAGAGTAATAGTGTCATTCTATTTAAGTCCCAATGGTTCGATACTGACAATGGTGTGAAGGTTGATCCACGACATGGGTTTATTGAAATCAAACATGGATTGAAAGCTTATGTCAATGAGCCATTTATACTAGCTGCACAAGCTGCTCAAGTGTATTATACTTCTTTTCCATTAAGAGAAAGAGGAAGGAAAGATTGGTGCACTATATACAAAATTAAGTCTTGAGCCATTCATTATGCGCTTGAAGAAGAAGAAGAGCCCCAACTATCAGAATGCTTTCAAAAGGATGAGACAGTAGGAGTTCATTAATTCTTTGATGATGTAAAATTGGATGCTCCAAAAATTCTCCTACGTGAAGATGGCCAACATGAGGTGGTAGATCCAATTGAGGTTGTTTTAAAGGATAATCCTCCCTAAGAAGGAGAAGAAGAGGAAGAGGTGGAAGAAGAGGAAGAAGAGGAAGAATTGAAAGAAGATTCTGAAGGATACCAAACATCTAAAGAGGCCAATGAGTAGTGCTAAGTATATAATTCTTGGATCATTTTAATTTTTTATCTTGTATCATTTTAAATCTTACATTGCCATCCATAATTATATAATTAATTTGATGAATCTATTTATTTTTATTTTTAGAGAGCATACATCATGTCTTCTAGAGGTCGGAGTCGCGTGAGGTGAGGACAAAGCTCTCAAGGAGAGAGCGATCACGCGGCCAGCTCATATGGTTCTACACCTTTCAATCAGACGGTAAGCTCTAACACTTTATATATTTTCATTTATGTTATTTTATCATTTGTTAACTAATATAATATTCTTTGTATTTGATATTTTACACTTAGGTTCAGAGGATAGGGGGTCACCAATGACCCCACAATTGCATGCAGCAGCGACCGTTGGCTCTCAGATATAGTGCCATGGTCGAGGATCCGCACGCTTGTGGTACCTCTGACTTGGTCGAAGGATAGAGAGATCATCCATATCCAGAGCACTCGTAAATACTACATGCTCAATTAATATGTTTAGAATTTAGTATTTTAGAGTTAATATTTATTCTTCAAAATTAATTTTACATGACATTCAAGGGTCTTCTACATCTCGTGTCGTTACTGGGATCATACGTTGATTGATTCGAGACCATGAACGAGTTTTCGAGTTGGTCGTTGGGAGCTCATGATGATGCCAGACTAGTGAAGAGTTTTTGATTGACCGTCAGAGCTCGTGATGCAGTTTGGGAGATATTTTTGGTAAGCAAAATTAGTTTAATTTTTAAATTTTTGATATATTGATATTTTAATTACATATTAATACAAGCTTGCTTTTATCTTGTAGGAGCACTATCGATTTGAGATTTTCTAGGATGAGAGGCTGCCGTCGACCTTAAGAGATAGCCACAGGAGGCTCCGAGATGGCCTTTACAGCCTTAGACAGTCCACCATCCAGTACTTGATTCTTAGTCACCATCGGACTGGAGGTCCTTCAAGATTATTGATTCGGATGAACATATAGTAGGCCCTCTTGACAGTGGGAAGTGAGGAGTACTCCAGTAGGGGTAGAGGATCCGACAGAACTAGGTCGCAGCAGAATCAGATCAGACACACGGGTAGCTCGGTTGGCACACATATTGTGGCCGACAGACTGATAAGAAATCTATAACAAAACTCTTCACTAAAACTGTAAAAATCTTATTGTATATTTTAATTAATTTAATTTTATTATTTACTTATTGAAGATATGATAGCGGGGTTGTCCACCAGACAGTTGCAATTGTGGCAGGCCAACACCAGTCTATGAGTACCGATAACTATTTAGATTCTACGTCACGATAGATCACGGTAAAAACTTCAAACTTTATTTACTAATTATTATTATAGGATCTGATTTTTATATTAAAACTAACATATTTATGAACTATGCAGATATATTACATGGCATACATTAATGAGAGGGACGGCGATGATCCATCTTCTTAGCCCCTCTTGACCTTGAGGGATGGCTCAGTGCCACGGAGAGGGAGTAGGAGTCGGTTGTTAGAAAGAGTGGTATTTTCGTACGTATAGTTTAAAATTTTTAAATATAACAGATTTATGTGCAGTAAAAATAACATAAAATAAAAATATTTTTTAATTTAAAACATATTAGATCACATCTAAAAATTATGCTGAGGATCTTCGTACGAACACGATGCCAAAACCTGAAATCTAAATAAGAAATAAAATCAAGTAGGAGATCTGATCTCCATACCTGATTTCTTTCCTCAGATCCTACAATGTCCAGGGTTCCTGTCAGAGCCGTGCAAGCATCTGGCCTTTGCTGGCATCCACACAGAGATGTCTTGATCGAAGCATCAAGGCCATCAGTGTGCTAGCACCTTGCAAGCCTCGCTCCTCATTTGGATCTGGATCATCTTCTAAACTCGAAGAAGAATTTGTTGCACGAACCCTTTGCATTGAACTTGAGAGAACTTTTACTTCATGAGGAAGAGGAATAAGAACTCTTCTTTCCTCTTCCCTCTCTCTCTAATACCTCTTTTAGATCTGATCTGGAAGAGGATGTGTGTGTGGAGGATGAAGAGGGAGGGCTTACGGCAAGGAGGAACTCGCGATCACCCATCACACGCACACGCCCAAAGAAAAACTCATCTGAAATTTTATCACACAAAATTTTCAAGCCTTCATGCCCTATTAGATAAGAATCCATTCAAATCATATTGCAAAGGAAACTTATCTAAGAAAGGGATTTGGGGCGATCAGAACAAGTGGCGGCAAGGAAGAAACTATCTCATGATTTCATACCGCATGCCCCACTTTAATCTAATTTTTGTCACACAAAAATCTATTTCCAACACAATAAACTAATAAGACTTGATCCTAATTTGAATCAAATTCAAATAAAAAATAAATCATGAAGAGAGAGAATTTCAGATGGGTGGGGTGCCAACTATTGGTGTTGGGATGTGCAGGGATTTCATGCATGCATTTCAAAAATTTTACAGCAAAAAATATTAGATTAAACTATTTAATCTATAAATAATGTATAAGATCTAATCTTAAAATCCTACAAATTGATCAATGATATGAATTTATATGTATAAAAATTGAATTTAAAATAATAAGTATGTAAACAAAATTAGCATTTAGCAATAGATCTAATCTACTACTATCAGGGTTCGAACCCAATACCTGAGCATGGATAGTCGAACTCCATATAAGAATATGATTGAAAGTTTCTCTGATTACTCACAATCGCACAAGCATCCGACCTCTACGGATGGTCCACACGAAGCCCTCGGATCGATCAGCCCTCCGTAGGAGTGCTAGCTCACGCAGTAGGCTTCTAATGGTGGATCTGATTTGATCTTCTTTTTGATCACCTCAACTTTTTGATATCGAAGATGGATCAGAGGAGGATATTGGATGGTGGAGGAAAAATAGATGAAGACACTCTTCTCTTTGATTTTCCTCACCCAAAAATCCTAGAACAGTTCTAGGTCTCTCACCCGAGAGGAGATCGATCTCCTCCTTTGCTCATGCCAAAGAAGATAGAAGCCCCCCTAAACCTCATACCCCAAAAAAGGTATTCGCCCCTCTTTCTCTCTGGTATCTCATGGTAAAAATGAGAGAGTTGTTGGCACACAAAAATGTGAGCTTTTTATGGTTGTTGCACAAATGGGATTAGATAGAATAAGGGCTGGAGTTTGTTGCAATTCAATTCATTTTGAATTTCAATTTAACTCCAACTTTTTCTCACCTTTATCTGACTTAAAGAGGGACCTACCAAAGAATTTTGGGCATAAAAACAATCAGAAACACTTCTTTTTGGTTGCACATAATAGGCGCCTTCACAAAGAGCCAACATATGGAAGGAAAGGGATAGGGTTTTAGGTTTAAATTCAAACCTTTTTGAATTCAATTTAAAACCAACCAAATCTATCCCTAATGGGTGATAAAAGAAGGGTTTTGGCATAGATTTTTCAACACACAAACCAATTTGTGCAATGAAATAAGGCATGGAGAGAAGGAAAGGCGCAAAGGAGAGAGTTCCATTCATCTGGGACTCTAGGGTTTAGCCAATTGGGTTTCTATCAAACTCAATCCAACTAAATCCAAATAAAATATGATGAACCAATCTAATTAGACTCCATAACCTCAATTAAACCTGATCAAATTAATAAATTAATTGAGCCATAGATCCAATCAAATCAGGATTATTTCTTCCTTACCGATTAGGTTATCTCATAACCTAATCAGACTTAACTTGATTGAATCCAATTCAATCAAACTTGATCCAGACTTTAATGCTCAATCAAATTGAGTTAATTAGTGATCTAATTATTAATTAATCCTCCATTAATGATAGAGTCTCAGTCCAGTGGGATTCTTTAGTAGAGTCTCCATCCAATGGGACTTTTCATCAAAGTCTTAGTCCAGTGGGACTCTTCAGATTAGCCATCTGATCGGAGAGAAACTTCTAATGTATGTGACCCATAGGTTCGAATCTAAATCGATAGCACAGAAATAGATTTCTGTACCAATCGAAATAACCATCTAGCAATAGTATCTGACGTCTGGATAAGACGAATGTATGCAAAGCAACACTCAAGAACCTACTTGGATAAAGTTATCGTATAATTCATCCTTTTGACCCTTGATGCTAGGATGGCTTAGAGTTTAAACTATCAACTCTTAACAGTACATCCATTATGTGTTTCAACCTAATAAATTCTATGACTCCTCACAAGGACTGCTCTAACTAAGGTCTTCCTAAATTGAAACACAAAGCATTCTCTCCAATCCTTTGGAGTGGTCAATTCCATCTTGACTCACGCACCAACTTCATAAGTACTTGACTGTACCTAAAAATCTTTCGATCCTGAATTAGAAATTTAGATAGTCTAGCACCAAAGCACAGCGAGTTGCTTGCAAGTCACTATGGTGATTTCAAGTCAGAGGGACACTTATACCCATATCCCTTCGGAATAACTCTTGATAGCAAAGTGCTCCAAAGTTGATCATATTCAGTGAAATATACTCCTACATTTCATCCACATGCCATACCAGCATCTCCATATTCCCTGATAAGAGGATAACCAATCTATATGGCATACAACGACCTACATTTGATATATCTATCATCCTAATAATAGCATATCATTTAATTGTGAACTCATTTAAGGACTAAACGATAAATCTTTTGTTATCGATTTAAAATAGTCCTAAAAATTTTTCATCATTACACAAAAGTTTGATATAGAAGATGTACAAGCTTATGATGAAAATTATCAAATAAATATTTTATTAATTAATTCATATACAATTACATCAATTAGCACAACCGTCAATAGACTGACGATTGGTTTTGGGATACATTTTCGTATGATTATTGTATAATTCATCCCTTTAATCCTAATGCTCAAGGATGACCTAAGATTTAACTGTCAAATCCAGATAAATCATCCATATTATATTTCAACCTTTCAAATCCATCACATAAATTATCCAGATCCATATTTTACTAAATTAAAATACATCGATACATTAACTCCTACTAATTCAGAGAGATCAATCCCATCTTGACTCATGCACCGACTTGATAAGTACTTGACTGCATTCAAAATTCTTCCGTCACTAATTTGCAAATTCAGATAGTCCAACATCAAAGTATAGTAAGTCGCTTGCAAGTCACCGTGGTGATCTCATATCAGAGAGACACTTATACTCATACTCTTCACGAGCTATTCTTGACAGCAGAGTGCTCTGCAGTTGGTTACATTCAATGACGATGTACTCCTATATTTTACCTACATACCATGCTAGTGTCTCCACACCATTTGGTTATGAGGATAACTAACGTCTACAGCACACAATGACCTACACTTAATATTACTATCATCCTAATAATAGTGTATTATTTGGTCGTGAACTAGTTCAAAGACTATACGATAAATCTTTCTTTATCGATCAAAGTAATCCTAAGGACTTTATCACATCATAGGAGTTCTTTGGAAGATGTAATCTTATGATGAAAAAGATCAAATAACTTTTATTACTGATCAATTTATATATATTTATAATTAACACAATCATCAAATGATTAGCTTTAGGATATATTTTTTAACAACTTTCACTTGGACTCAAGCCAATCAGTATAGTATCATATATCCATCTTCAATTTATTATCTCAAAACTCTTAGAT
>NC_026001.2:87679813-87802314 GCF_000442705.2 Elaeis guineensis | reverse complement strand
TTGGGGCGCACTATTAGTGACAACTAGTTTTCTTCGCTAAAGTCATTGCTCATAGATATTTTTTAAAATTAAATTTATAGCAACGGCTTCGCCATCGCTAATAAGTATTTAAGCCGTCGTTAATAATTCGTCAATCTTTTAGTGATGAAAAAATTTTTTATCGTAACGTTCGATCAATAAAGCTTAGTATTAGCGATGGCAGGGTTGCCATCGCTAAAACTTGATTTTCTTATAATGTTTGATAATATCATATCTGCTAATACTCTAAATATTGGATCTTAAATTGGCTGAAATAATGAAAGAAAAAAAAATGTTGTGTACATCATATAAACACTGGTTCGTAGTGATATTTTAGCTGAGAAAAAAAAAGCCATCCCTAAATCAAAGGCAACAAGTATCTCATACATGAACTCAACCCAAGCAACTTCTATTTAATCACATCATCTGAGCATTGCGATCGTGTGATGATTGTGCATGCTTATACCCTATTAATTTTATCATTTGCACTAATGGGCACTCAAAATGTGGTCTCTAACTCAGCAGCTTTTTAAACTTAAAATGCAATAATACCTCTCTGGAGAGTGAATGTTTCGTTAATTCCTGCAGTGCAGCACTCTGATTCGTACATAGTTGAGGCATCACCAACTCCCAAGACTTATCTAACCAATTGAAAGACTAGATGAATGTGGCTTGACATCTATACCACTTCGCCTGATGGTATTGCGCTAAAAGAAATTAAAATTTGCTAAATAGGGTATAATCTTCTCTACTAAATAGAAAATGTTGCAAGCCCTATTGAGCTCTGCCACATATAATTTCTTGGAGAAAACTGGAGCCATGCTTCTAGCATGTTTTTACAGTTCCCTATGTCATTATCTGTCACATGCATCCTCTAGGCAACCCTTTATGTAAATAGGTAGACTTAAAATTCATGAAAGTGCCTTTGGAATTAATCCAATGTGGGGTGTAACACAAAGGTTGCAACATTTCATTTTAAGTAATAGTTTACAAAATTATAATAAATTTTAGAGTATAATTAAATTTAGATTTTAATAGTCAAGGATTTCATTCAACAAAAACTAGCTAGAAGGTTTTACTTGTGTTCTTTAGTCTTGTATTGCCATCCAAGATTTGTCTGATGCATAGTTAATGTGGGACTAATCACACACCTATATGGATGCATACACAAGGGACTCTAGTTTAACACAAAAGTAGCTCATCTTGTTTTATCTCCTTTGGCACCTCAACTAATTTTGGTTGGGTAGTCGAAGAAATAAGAGCTGCAATTGAAAAGAAACCAAGTTAAAGAAATATTTTGGATGCTTGAAAGATCACCATAGAGAATGTTAGTCAAGAGTTCAAGGTTGCAGAAACTCTTCACTCAAAAGTCTCATTATTGTTTGGGTTATAATATCATCAAGTTAGAAACAAGAGCCACAATTCAAGAGAAACTAAATCGAAGAAACATTTTAGATGCTTAGAAGAAAACCCTTCGGAGTCTCATTGTCATTTGGGTTATAATCTCATCAAATCAGATTCAAATTTAAATGACTAAGAAGTATAACCTAATAAAAATTTAGTAACCTTTCATATGAAGTGGATTTGAGTGAATACTTAATATACCACAGCACACAATTTATATAACACCATACACGGTTAACATAACACAACAGGCACTTGATATACTATGGTGCACACTTAATATACCGGAGCACATGATTAATATAGATCAGTACATACATAAAATATGATAGTATACACTTAATAGATCACTATACACACCTAATATACCATGGTACATAGTTAATATAACATATTACACAATTAATATAATATAATACATATATAATATACTCAGTACACAATATACCATAGCACAATTAATATAGCTCAATACATACTTAATGTACCACAATATACAGTTAATATGCTATAGTACACAATGACTAGATATGTGTATGCACTTAATATTCCATAGTATATAGTTAACATACTACAATACATGCTTAAAATATCACAATACAAAATTAATATACCATATATAATACATGGTTACTCGATATGTGTATATACCAAGTATACCACCGCAAGGACTTAATATACCATAGTACATACTGCACCATGGCACACACTTACCATACCCAAACATAGTTGGTAGATATGTATACACAATTAATATACCACAATACATATTTAAGATAGCATAGTGCGTAATTAGTATGCAACAATATATACTACAATACACACTTAATATACCACGGCATACAACTAATATATCTTTTGTTGACACAATTAAAATAACATGAATCTAGTTAATCTCTCTTTCTACACAGTTAAAATAAAAAATAAAGAGCTACCAAATCCATGCGATGCCACCAATATTTTAATTTAATAATCCCACAAGAGTGTAAAAGACCACCCCTCTTGCTTTGCTTTTTATTTCCTCCAAAAAACTCAAGTGTATTTTGATAATTTTAGCCACAAAGACTAGGACAATATGACCAACAATAATTCCTTCCAAGCAAGTTAGATAGCCATGTCATTCCAAGATAGATAGCCATCTTGTTCTCCCAAACATGGTGAGAGAGAGAGGAAGAAGATGGATAGCCATCCCCTAAGGGAATTACCAAAATCATCCTTTTGTAAATTATAACAGATATAGCCATATACTTCTTGCAACTAACAAATCAAAAAGAATTACAAGTTGTCTTCTTATTTTCTTTTTCGAATTGTCATTTTAATTTCAAGATTATCTTAGTGAACTCATATTGGTTTTTTTTTTTGCACTAGGATTTATCTTGCAACAAGAAGAAAATGCCAACGCATACTCCCTTAGTGGTAGCAATTCAAACCCCACATCCTTCATAACCTTAAAATTAAAAAATAAAGAGGGCAGAGAGAGAGAGAGAATATCTCAAAATATTATGACTACTCAAAAATTAAAGTAGACTAACATGTACATCCACCAGCTATGAAACAAAAAAGCAGAAAGAAATAGAGATAAAAAAGTTAAAAATGACATCACATCCCTAACAAGAACAATGACTCTTGTAAACCAATTTTGTTGTACATACCTCCTAGAAGAACCCTTTTAAACCAAGTTTCCCTCCCTTCTCTTCCAAAAAAAATATCAAAATATTTTCTTTTGTTAGATCATAAAAATTTGATTTTGCCACCAAATCCTTACAATAGGCTAAGAATATCATCATAATTTGAGGTCGGCTATTCATCATCCAACATCATTACATCGAAGTAGGATCCTCAATCTTGAATATTGGATGCTTGTTTATTGGTGATAGTTTATGCCCTTTAAAGTAATGTGACAACCCAAAAACATATGCAACAGTGCAATCTTTGATTAATTGCCCATTAATGATGCTTAATGTTTTATGAGGTGATTATAATTAGTCATTAGAGCTATTGATTAAATTTCTTATTGCAACAAGGTTGAATAAGCATGCCCATGAAGTAGACATTAGCTCCTCTCCATGCTTCTAAAGCTCATAAATGCAAAGAAGATAATAGAGATTGGAGTGTACATAGGTTATTCACTCTTTACAATAGCACTAATATTACCAAAAGAGAGACAGGTGCATCAACCTCTTTCTGTTTTTTTGACATCTTATTTCTTTTCAGCATTGTATATGCTAACACTCCGCCCTTATTATTGGTTTGTCTTTAGTAGTAGTTTGATTATCTAATTGGTAAGGAAAAGCATGATATATTAAGTTTATGTTGCATTTGACTAGTGTTTTAAAATTTGTTTATAAAGTTAATGCTTTTGATAAGTTTGCATATAATATTGGCCTAAGTCATCATCATGGATGAAAAATTAAGGTTAATTATCAATTTATTTTGAAATGTTGAGCTATAAAAATATGCCATGATCCCTTGTCCTTCATATTCATATTCTTGTTGTAGATAAAGGCAATCGACATTGAAAAATCATACTTTGAGATAGGGCTACCATTTATTCAAAGAGCAGGAATGCAAAATAAGATTAATTTCATTGAAGCAGTAGCAGTTCTTATTCTTGATAAAATGATTCATAAAGTAAGCCTTCACCATATGTCAACAATAATTGAGTGTACTATAGCTCTTGGTTCACATTAATTTTTTTTATCATTTGTGTATTGTTACTAATGATTTAGGCAACATTATATATGTTTTATCTATTCAAAAATAAGCTAAATATAGGTTAATCCACATAGATGTTAATTGTAAAGTTGTTGCATGATTGGAGGATAAGATCTTAAAATTGATGCATGCATAAATATTATAATATTTGAAATTTAGTAAATGTGAGGATATGTACTTATGAAGATACATATTAACATACATACAAATCTATTGAATCACTTTTGTTGTGTGCTCATGTGGATACAACTATGAAATAAGTTTATTTGTTAACAAGATATGGAAGTTCATGTGAAGGGAACCTCCCTATATAAATGTAGAATTCTAGGAATAGTTAGATATATTAGTTAAAAACTCCGTATATATCGGTTATTGAGAAGTGTATAACTATTTTATACTCCAATTATGCACCTCTTATTTATCTAGCTGGCCTTGGTTAGGAATTCATGATGTTTAATGATGCAAAATGATATTTTAAAGAATATTTTCTATTTCATTGGAACAAGGTTTACTAGAATGTCTTGTCAAGTCACTTTGAAACCATCTATATTACTTGAGCACCACTAAATAAAACAACATATTTTCATATTTTTGTAAATCTTCTCTGGTGGATGCTTCTATCTTTGAAACTTTCAAAGTAATAACCTAATACTAGTGCAATACACAAAAGAAAAACCATATTTTAATGCTAAAACTAAATTGTCAGCATATGGCTAAACTATTGTTAACTAAGAGAATTTATGATGGACTCTTTTATACAAGTACCTTACGGCCATTTTATTGTGATTGCATAATTTTTTGGAAAATTGTAGATAAAGGAAGATGGCCTCTTTGATTTTGCAATGGTGGATTCTAACAAGTTAAATTATTGGGATATGACAAATATTTACTAAAGCTTGCCAAAGTTGGAGGTAATGCATATGATAATACACTTTGGTCTGATAGTATGGCTGTTTCAGTGGATCCATCTGACCCATCAAGTGAAGTCTAATGATTTATTGGCTACTAATTCTTATATTAAGATATCATAAGTCCATATTAATTAGTGATGGACTCACCATCTATATATAGGTGGGTTATTTGATTGTGTAGACTTGATTATGTCTTTTTATGCATGCCTTATCTATGGAAATAAGAAATGGAACTATTTGGATATTGTCTCCCTTGAGAATATCTAGTATTTACTTGGATTCAATAAATTTTCTGCCCATTAAAAGGTGCCTCTTTCTTGATATATTGTGGATAAAGCATATTATTTTTGTCTACACTAATCCTTAAGTAGAAAATATTGCTTTTTTTTTTATTTCTAAACAAGAATGAAAATCAAGTATCATATGTATAAATACATGTATAAGAATGTAAGTTGATGCTTACAACAATGAAAGCCCAAATGATTTAGTTTAGACACCTATAGGAGTTGCATCTTTTAAAATAAAATTGGTGGAAGTTGTATGAGCATGTTCCTATCTTAAGAGCTTAAGGAGTGGGTTATTTATGCAAAGTATACATGCATACAAAATGAATACCTGCAGGTTTTATGGGTTTGCTTGCAGGTTTCTATGAACTGATTCATTCATGTAGATAGGTGTGTTTGTATTATATTATTGGTTTACGCATTTGTAGAACTAGATAAAAAGTCTTAGTGGTTGTAACTTATTGACTGCAATATTGTGCTTTTTGTAGAAAGCAGGCCTTAGCCTTCTTAGCAAAAAAATGAATCCAAATCTACTAGGCCTAAAAATTACTTTTTAAATCTATTTGATAACTATCCCATGCTAAATTGAATGGTGAGATTAATACTCGTAAAACATGCCACTTATTTGCACTTCAAGTATGACACATAAAGGCTTAACATTTGAAAAAATAACTCATAAAAAAGTAGCACCTTAAATTACTCAAAACTATCATCTGGACATCAAGTGTTGGGTGCTTTTTTGAAATATAAAAAAATTGCCTTTTTCTGAATCTCGATCTTGTTTCCCTAGATGCAAAGTGCAACACTGGAATGACGATGATCCTCATGAAGCAAATAGACAAAATAATTTTTGTTGAGGGTGAAAGACTGAATAATTTGTTAAATAATGTAACAAATATGTTGCTTGTCCACAATGATAGTACAGATTTTTTCTCAAAAAACAAATATTGCTGGTGCATATAGAATAACAATTTAAATGGATATCAAAGTCATAGAGCAGACGTTCCTCATTTTTTACCTGTTTGAGAAAACCACCCTAACTTCTTATGAGCTCTGCCCTTGGTATTCTCAAAAAATATGATAATAATTTATTTTTTCCAAATGCTAGCTACAAGAAAGGTATACCAGAAATTGTGACTAGTTAGGGTAGGCTACATGAATCCTAGCTCCTTCTATTTCACTCTATTTAGGACCACATTTTTTGAAAGATGCAGAGATAGGAAGTCTTAATTACTATTTCATTCCATGATTTTTGGCCTAGCAAGTAAAGCATCACTTGCATTTGCAATAGTACACAATTGGCATTCTAACCATAGTTGTCCTTAAAATGATTGGTTATGATCCAAGTTGAATTCAGCCCTAGCTGATCAATCTAAATTGTTAATCCTACATATTCCATCTTTTGCAATGCTAGTAAAGTGTAGTTCTAAGATAATGTATTTAGATTTTTGGAAGCTATATATTGGTTGGATGCCAAAAAAAAAAAGGGCCATCAACCTCTTTGTGAATCAAAGCAGCATATATACAAAAGAAAAGAACAACAAAAGTGGCATGTCTTGATCTATACCATACATTAAGAAGGAGCTAACTGGTATGGAGTGATCCACCAAGGATTAAAGGTGATTTAGTTGAAGGTAATGAGAACAATGTATATGGTTGTATCCTAGTGATCCTATGTGGCAATGATCCCAAATCTCCCTCATTTCTTAAATTACTATCCAACTCGATGATGAAAAATTCATCCATGAGAATGGCTATCCAAGATCATAATTTTAGGATAATTTTGCCCCTCAATCCAATGGTTGGGTATTGACCAAATCTCTATGTGTTGCATGTGAGAGATTGCAGAAAAGTGCCACCCAAGAAAGAGCCATCTAGGAAAGAGCATCTGTGAGGAAGCACCATCTATGAGAGATTCAGATTCCTGCTTATTTCCTTCCTCTCCTATTTTTTGACCATAGTAATTTCTTGATTGCATAAGATATTGTATTTTTTTTATTTCTTGATATTTTGATCTTTTGATTTTTTTATTTTTGATTAAGTCCCTCTTATTTTTCTGAACATTGATATCCTTGTGGAAAATCATGTTTTCATCTTGTAGATTTGTCTATATATTTGAAACATATAGTTTGGTTTTTTGGATAGGATCTAAGATGCATAGATTGTTTTCTATAGCTCTTCCTATGAATCTATCTATTTCCTAAGATGTTTGATCAAAATTCTATGAGCACAAATTTCTTGGAATTATATCTCTGCCCTCGATGTTGGATTCAACCTTGTCTTCCTTTGGAAATGGCAAGTTATACATATTCATACCAGCCAAATATTCATAAAGGGTAATGGGCCAGTAGAATGGTTGACCAAAAGGGCCTAGTAATGCCAAAGAGTGTAAGCTTTGGATGGCTAATTTCCTTTGTAAGATCTTTTGATTTATTATGTTTGACTGACACCCTTTGATTTTCAAGAATATTAATATCCATGAGGAAAATCATATTTTTGTTGTCATATAGATTTGTATGCATATCTAAGATGCATAGATATTTTTTTAAGGATATAAGATGTGTAAATTTCTTTTCGTCCTATAGATTTGTCTATTTTGTAAGATATTTGATCAGAATTCTTTGAGCAAAAATTTTTTAGAGCTACATCCATACACTAATTTTGTGCTTGGTTAAGATCATGAGAGAGAGGATAGATAAGGTTGAAAGGATGGATGGCTTCCATTCATCATTTGGTTCAAAAAAATTTTGGGAAGAATGGATAAAAAGAAAGGTTTGTTCATCCATCCTGACCCACCAATTTATATCCTTCCAAATTAGGAGGATGCAAAAAAAAATGAATAGAGCAAATGAGATATAAATTTCTGCATTAACAAAATTACGATCCCGTATTAATTTTTTTAACAAAACTATAATACTTCTTTACATTTTTTATTTATATTATTTATATATATTTTTATTTTATCCATACTATTAATCATAGACTATTAAATTTTATTACTAATTATTTTAATTTTAATACATAATTTTCATAATTATAAATAAATAATTAGAATTATCTTTTATTTTCTATTTATATTTACTATTTTTAATTAATTATTTGTATAAAATTAAGTAACCATTTAAATTAATTATAAACTAATTATCTATTTGTATAATTAATATATACAAATAAATTTATTCACTAATAATTAATTTATAAAATTATTTACTAAATTAAATTAACTTAAAATTATATATTCATTTATTTTTTATATAATTATATATTATAAAGATTATAAGTTTATATAATATTTATTTTTTAATTAGTATAAATAAGTGTTATAGAATGATGAAATAATACTATTTATTAAAGGATAATTTAGTAAAAATATCATACAAGTATCATCTATCCTTTCATATTTCATCAAACATGTGGTAAGATGGATTGGAGATCCATCCATCGTCTCTCCTCATTCATCCTTTCTTAAATCCATCCTTCATACCAAATAGAAGGAAATGTTAAATTCATCCATCTACCTTTTGAAATTATAAGTTGCACATATTCATACTAGGTATATATTCATGGAGTTCATAGATGGTAATGGACCAATAGACTGATTGGCCAAAATGGCTAGTAATACCAAAGAATATAAGCTTTGGATAGTTGATTTCCTTTGTGATCTCACTGATTCCAATACACACACCCCCCCACCCCCCCAATCAAGTGAAAGGAAGAGCAATGATGCCACAGTTCAATCTATACACATGTCATGGCTCCATATAGTATATAAAAAGCAATCAAAATGTTTTCTCTCTACCCAATATCAAATATTTTTATTTCCATTTCTTTTTTTGGCAGGATTTTCTATCTCATTTTTCTATTGACAATATAACAATAAGAAACCTGGGTACCTAAAGAGGAAATATGCTATGAATTTACATGCAAGAACTACTTAGAAAAATTTTTGGCTTCCATCTACATATTTGCTCCCCACTTTATGAAAATATCAGCAATAGAATAAATAGTTGAATCTATGAAGCAAATTCATTTACAAATTAAGAAACAGAAAAGAGCTGAGAGCCTTTTCTTTCTTTTCTCCAGGTTTATAATAAAGCCTTTATTTATAAAGTGGTGATTTGCTTAATTGCTTCATTTATTTGAATACAACTGCTATAAATGATCAATATATTTAGTTATATTCTTAATTTATGAGAATTAAGAATATATAAAAAATCTTTGTGACATATTTTAGGGATATTTTTGGTATTATATGGCTAATGATCTTAGATTCTAATAGCATATCAAATATGTTACAAATAGATACTAGAAAATTTTTAATTACTAGAACATGACATACCAAACATGGTGATCTTAGATCACCAAGGATTAGATTATCCTAGGATAAGGATCATTAATGAGCTTAGATTATCACGATGATCCTATTTGGATCACCAAAAGCCCCCTAAAGAGAAGGCCAGCTCTTACATTCTACATTTCGAATGTTCCAAGTGATACATGCTTGTTGCTATATTTTTGCTACTTTAACCATCTCTCCCATCTCATGGTTAGTGCCTTGGAGAGTGGTAGACACCCTCTTTGGCACCCTTGCCATACCTTCCCTTTTTTCATGCAAGCAGGAGGGTCAATGGTGGCATGGCCACCCATCGTGTCCTTACTCCCCCCTATATCTTCGTACACAAATGAAGTCTGTCCTCACTTCCCTCCACTCTCCATCTCTAACCTAGGGGTGCAAATGAGCTAAGCTAAGTGGAGTATCTAGAAGCTCAAGCTCGACTCTACTCAAAATACTCAAGCTCAAAACTTAGCTCGAGATCGATCGAGCCTTGATATCCCAAGCTTGAGCTTGACTCAATAAGAAAAGATAATACTCGAGCTCGACTCAGCTCGGCTCGAATGTCAACCAAGCCATACTCAAGCTCAAATTTAAGCCTTGGTCTACTCATTAATTAATAAACAATATGACAAAAATAAGACAATGAACATAATGTTCTAACATCGAAAGAAGAACGATTTAACTTTCATAAAAAATGGAGGATAACATGGCTATAATTCATGATGTATAAATGATTCAAATAATTAAAGGGTTTCTATTGTCATTTGTTCACTGTATTTTTAGGCTATTTTTCAATTTTATTTGCATCCACATGATCTATAGAGTAAAACCAAAATTATAATATCATAAAATAGTAAATCAAGCTAACAAGGCATCCATGGATTTTACTAGGCAAATCATTTTCGCCGTTATAGAATGCTATGTGAGTTCAATCAAATGCATAATTTGTAGAATGCTTAATGATAAAGGGAAGTGTGATAATGGCTTCAAACAAAGGATGGGTGGTGCTACAAAGGAAAGTATGATAAACACTTAAATTAAGTTCTAGAGGTACATAATTCTATTTAATTGCTCTTTTTTATTAAAAATTTGATGCTCTTTAGTCGATTTTGCAGATAATTAGGAGTTTGGACTCATACAACTCAAATTGAATTCAAATTGGTTTAGATTAGAGTGAACCAGGCAACCAGCTCCCATTCAAATGTGAACGTGACTTACTCATAAAGGGATTAGATACAAACTAACAAGATCAAGGGTCAAGAAGCAACCTCTCCAATCAAAAGTATTAAAAGATAATATTTCATATGGATCTGAGTGTGAACACGACTTAAAGATCAAAGGTTAAGAAGCAATGCTCCAAGATCCAACGGTCATCAAGGGAGGAGCCATCATCTAAACCTTAAGAAAAGGAGAGGAAGTGTGCCGCCCCAACTCAAGTCTCACACCCCACCTCCTCTCCTCTATTTTTCATGCCATAATCCCCACTCCTGTGTGCCATATCTCTCTATTTCTTTCCTTCACGCTATTCCACTCCCATGCCATAAAATATCTCTCTCTCTCTTGCGTTCTTTCTTTCTTACATGCGCCTCCCAAAGCACCATGCCCTCTCTTTTATTTCTTACACCAAAATCTCATGCCAAAAGAAGTCCTTCATGCCTAAAACTCTCTTAAAACCCTAGCCTCCACTCTATATATACACCCTCAAAGCCTCCATAGCTTCACATGCCCCCTTGTGGGGATCACCTCCCCTCTCTCTCGCCCTCTTTCTCTCCTCCATCAAAACTTCATGCCTCCCCCTCCCTCTTGATCAACTCCTTCCACACACCAACAAGCCTCACACCTAAGAAGTCTATCTAGCTGCCATCCCCCTCTTTTCTCCTCTTTTCTCCACATCCTAAGAAGTCTAGGAGAGATACTAATCCTAGCATTTCTTCCACCAAATCTAGGAGAGATCCTAATCATAGTGCTGCTACCTTTCTTCTCTATTATCTCTATATTTTCGTCTACCTTTCTTCTTTGGAGTTTCTAGATCAAGACTTCTAGCCATCTTGTTATTTTTGCATGGAGGAAGATGAAAGATTCAAGGAAGCACACCTACCATCAGATGCAGCTAGAAGATGCAACTTGAAAATTAATTATCTTATATATTTTATCTTTTCTTTTATATATGCTTTATTAAATTAATAAAACATCTTTATTATATTTTTCTTGTCTCTTTATTAGTTTCTTTCAATCTATTGTTTGTTTTCTTTTTTTGTTTTTAAAATAATCTGACTAACATCCTAAGGATATGATCCTGATTTATTCTATTTACATAGTAGTGAGTATGATTAATTTTGGTGTGCTACGAACACATCAAATTTTGCACCATTGTCAAGGATCTTGGTATGATTATTTTTTAAAAAAATTAAAAAAAAAAAAAATATTATTTACTACTTTAGTTTATTGCATAGTTACTTTATATGCTTGACTGCCTTATTTGCCGTACTATTAGTTGATTATTTCTTTCTTTTGCACTCTTACTTTTCATACTTTATTTTGTTGATTAGTAATTTATCTTTTATTGTAGTTAACTTACTTTAATTACTTCATTACTTTCTATTTACTTTTTCTAAAATTTTTATCTTATATTGCTTTTTATATATATAGATTTACTGCTTTCTAGCTAGATTACTTTATTTGCATACATAAAAAAATTTATTACTTTATATAATTAATAATTTTTATTTTTTAAGTAGATTAGACTTCTTACCTTTTATTTAGATTATGTAGTTATCTTTTATTCTTAACTTTGAGATTACTTTATTTGCATAGTTAAGTAGTTATCTTATGTTGCATAAGTAATTTACTGCTTATTATTCCTAGTGATTTACTATTTTTCATAGCTAAGAATAATTTACTACCTTGCAAGTAGATTTGATTTCTTGCTTTATTTATAGATTATCTAGTTGTCTTTTAATCTTAGCATATTTTATGTCTCATTTAGATAGATTCTTTAAATCTTCTCATACTTAATTAATCTAATTTAAAACTTACCTCTTATTCTATCTTGCTTAAAAATAACATAACATAAAAAGAAAATAAAGACATCACATTATACTTAACTAAAATAGAGAAACTAATTAAATCTTAAAGGCTTCTTACTTGTATTGGACATCTTTTCTTTTTACATTTCATATTTTCATAAAATATCTTAAGGGCATAACCCATAAATAATATAAGGTGGGATTTCATCACCCTCCCTTGGCCCATAAACCACCATCCTACAATTGCATTAACCCAAGCCTCTAAATTAAAATTAACTAGATGTCAATCCTTAAGGAACTCGAGCTCAATAGGACAAGTGATTCCAAAAGTTAAATCAGATTAGGCCTAGTTGATCAGTTGGTGTCTAGAAAAGTAGTTCCAGAACTACATCCTAAAGGAAGATGGTTATTTAATTAGTTTCATTCACTGATCTAGTCAACTTAGTTGGTGTCTAAGAAAAGTAATAGGATGACCCTCAGTAACCTTATACTTATCTGGCCAATTGGTTGGTTAAGTTCGCACTTGAAGTACTTGACAGTGCACTTGAAAAAGTTAGAAGCTATCTAGAATTAGGCTAGCCCTAGGATATAGTTGACTTGATTGCATCACCTATTTGGAAAACCAACAAAAATAATTAAAAACAACCTTCTCATCTATCATCTCTAGGTGTAGGACTCTCTTTGGGTTCTCATCTTTAAAACTTTTATTTTTCTTCCTTTCTCCTCTTCTTCTTCTCTCCTTCTTCCTTTAAAAAAAAATCAGAAGGAGATTGTTCTGATCTAGATCCCTTGATTGCATACCAGAACAATCAGAATAATCCGATAAATTAGATCTATGCTAGAATATGGATCTCTACAGTAGAGTGGATGAGCTATTCCATAAATTAGATCATCTACTGGCTATCAAACACTCTCTCTCTCCATTTTTTTTTCTGCATAAATTGAATACCCAGTCGTGGATTAATTTTTTGAGTTTATGTATGAGCAAGTTCATCAAGATCAAATCCACATAGCCTACGGATCAGAAAATAACCCACACATTAATGTCTACAAGCCAAGTTAGGGGGTTCAACCAAATTTTTTGTGAAACCACAACCAATGGTTACCCCAATACTTTAAGGATCTACATTCGTAGATGTGCCTGATTACGATATGCCCTATTCATAATATCAACCTTTTTCAATTATCTATAGTCCATCATTTGAAGAGAAGGTTATGTAAGTATTAGACAGAATTGAAGTCAGCACTCAGACCCTTCACTCCCATATGCAATCCATCGCTAAGCTAGAAATCCAAATCGATCAACTAACAATCACATTCAGTAAGGAGGAGGAAAGTGAGCTACCTAGTTAATCCGAGAGTGATCCTGAGGGACACTACTTCGCTAAAAGCTTTAATGTCCCTGTAACTTTTTATGAACAATCGATTATAACTTTCGAAAATAAAATGGCCATAGAACAATCTTGCATAACCAAAAAGACTAACACAGATAATTTGAAAAAGATAGAAACATATAGGAAAGAATCAGAATGATGGATCGAACCAATTCCATCATTACCTTACCAATCTATGGTCATATTCCCAAGTGCCCTAGAATCATTCATTTCTTTTAATGGAAAGGAAGGATAAATTGATGAAATGATGGAATTAATTGAGACTTTCTAAAGACCACAAATGAATAACATAATAGAGGAAGCTACACCCACAATTCTCTCTCAAGATTCATTAGATCACTATCTAGCTCATTTCAAAGTAGATGATTTTAACGTAGAGGGGCATATCATAGGAATAAATGATCTAGTAGAAACAACCTACTTCGAAACTACCCCATTTTGGATCAAAAAATATGAGCCATCACTTGGGCCCCCAATAGCTCTCTTGTTAGAATCATCACCTGCTCTCGAACTAAAGTCACTTCCTGACGCACCCATTGACACCCTTCCAGTGATTCCTAACCAAAAAGTCTAACTTGTAGGCATTCTAAAAGCACATAAAGAAGCTGTCAGATAGGATATCGCTCAAATGAGGGACAACGATATTAAGACTTTTATGATCGATTTATCTGTATTCGATACTGCTTTTGAGGACTGTCTTCAAATTTTTTTTACGATACTAAAATGATGTATGAAGACAGATTTAATATTAATTTTAAAAAAAATATCATGCTATAGATCAGAAAGAGATGATGCCGAGACACATTATATCCGAGAAAGGGATTGCGGTAAAATAGGTTATAGTTGGAGAAATTCTTAAACTACCACCCCCAATCTCAATCCAACAAATACAATCCCTTTCTAATCATCATGAAAATAATGATCATATTTTTAGACCCTGATATTACGTGCTTGCCCAGTACAACTAGTAGTTTGGGTTAATCATCGAAGAACATTCTACTGATGTTTTACTGCCATGACGATAAGGCCTCCAATTGGACTTATCTTTTTGAAATCTTGAGAGATGTACCCAAGTTATTTATAAGTGGGACTCCCTCATAGTATCCTACTGAAGATATTAAACTAGTGCTTGTTGGGAGGCAACTCAATTTTTTAGGAGTAGTCTTAATAAAAGTCTGACCGAAGACTTTAAACTTAGCACTCTTGGGAGGCAACCCAGATACTTGTATTTTACTTTTATTTTTTTCAATATTTAGGACCTACTTCAGTTGTTCCATTAAGGATTATCGAATCCAAGTTGGGGGAGAACCACATCTGCTATCCTCAAAGCCTAGGCTATGCTAATAACGAATTAAGTCCAGGTGACCTCCTTCCTTTTCCATTCTTTTTATGTATCACACTCTATTTCTCTTCTCCATTGAGGATAATATTGTTTAAATTTGGAGAGAGAATAACTAATTGAGTTCTCAAATATGATCAAAAATAATTAATTTTGTATATCTAAATTTTATCTTGATTTGAAGATAATTAGGAACTCTAATGAATGAATGATTAATGATCTAGATAATTTTAGAGACACTAAGGGATAAATTATTTAGGAAACTTAATGAATGATAAGGTTTAGACTAGACCAAATTTTAAGTGATTCTAGAACCTTCTTCTTACCTATCTCATTAAAGAATCTGCTTCATAGAGATATAGGTGGAAAGGTCAAGGTATGCAAAAGTTCTCCTTATTTCTGAAAAAAAAAAGTTTAGCATTATTTCATGAGTACCCAAGCCTCTTCACCTAAGTAAGCATTGTAGTTCGCATCAAAAGGTAGAGATGCCAAGAGACCTATTCTAGAGTCAGTCTCACCTCATAGCTTTTCTTATACTCAAGTCAGTAAGTTTGAGGGGTGTTCTATACTTAATACCCTAAAGCCAACTGATTTGAAAGTCATTGGTTGAAAACTTGCTACAAGGATCAACTAGAATGCTCAAGAGGCTAAAAAAAATATAGATCCAGCTCACATCAAGTTAGAGGACTTAAAGAATAGAGTGGAGAGTTGGCAAAAGAAGAACTCTAAAAATTTCTATAGATAACACTCAACCACTAACTGGGTCGAATTAGTAATCCAATGAAATACTTCTTTAATAGTCTAGTCGGATATCAATTACCTTTAGGAGTGCCTAAGATAACTTTTAACTCAAGGATGAGTCAGTATATATTACTAATTTATCTATTTTACTCAAGGATGAGTAAAGTTCAAATTGGAGGGTGTGATAAACACATAAATTAAGTTCCTAGAGGTACATAATTCTATTTAATTACTCTTTATTTATTAAGAATTTAATACTCCCTAACCTACTTTACAGATAATTAGGAGTTTGGGCTCATACAACACAAATTGGATTCAAATTGACTCAGATTCGAATAAACCAGACAACCAGCTCCTATTCAAGTATGAATGCGACTTACTCATGAAGGGATCAGATGCAAGCTAACAAGATCAAGAGTCAAGAAGCAACCTCTCCAAGCAAGAGTTTTAGAAGATAACCTTTCACATAGATCTGAGTGTGAACATGACTTAAAGATCAAAGGCTAAGAAGCAATGCTACAAGATCCAACAATTATCAAGGGAGGAGCCATCATCTAAACCCTAAGAAGAGGGAGAGGAAGTGTGTTGCCCCAACTCAAGTCTCACGCCCCACCTCCTCCCCTCTATTTTTCATGCCATAATCTCCACTCATGCACTCCCTCTCTCTCTATTTCTTTCCTTCATGCTAATCCACCCCACACCATAAAATATCTTATGCTAGCCCTCTCTCTTTTGCGTTCTTTCTTTCTTACATGCACCTTCCAAAGCACTATGCCCTCTCTTTTATTTCTTACACCAAAATCTCACTCCAAAAGAAGTCTTTCATACCTAAAACTCTCTTAAAACCCTAGCCTCCACTCTATAAATATACCCTCAAAGCCTCCTAGCTTCACACGCCCCCTTGTGGGGATCATCTCCCCTCTCTCTCTCTCCTCTTTCTCTCCTCCATCAAAACTCCATGCCTCCCTCTCCCTCTTGATCAACTCCTTCTTCCACATGCCAACAAGCCTCATACCCAAGAAGTCTATCTAGCTACCGTCCTCCTCTTTTTCCTTCTCTTCTCCACATCCCAAGAAGTCTAGGGGAGGTACTAACCCTAGCATTCATTCCATAAAATCTAGGAGAAGTCATAATCCTAGTGCTGCTATCTTTCTTCTCCATTATCTTCATATTTTCATCTACCCTTCTTTCTTAAATTCTTAGACCAATCCTTCCAGCCATCCTATCATTGTCTACATACTGGAAGACGAAAGATTTAAGAAAGCACACCTACCATAAGGCACAGCTAGAAGATGTAACTTAGAAGTTAATTGTCCGGTATCACTTTTATCTTTTCTTTTATATATTCTTTATTAAATTAATAAAAAGTTTTTTATTATAATTTTTTTTATCTTTTTATTAGTTTCTTTCAATTTATTATTTATTTTTTTATATTTAAAATAATCTAATTACACTACAAGAAATGCTACTTTTTATGATGAATTTATTTGTGACAGAAATCTATTTCATCTCAAATAAAGATATTTATGATGAAAATTAAAATTCATCACTAATAATTATTTATTTACAATAAACTTATTTATCATGACAAATAGATTTATATTTGTGATGAAAAAAAATTCATCATAATTACAACTTATTTGCGAGGAAACTAATCATTGTAAATAACAAAATATTTATTTTAATTTTAAATTTTTAAATATTAGTGATAAAAATATTTTCATCATAAATAATAAAAGTATTTATAATAAAAATTAAATTTTCATCATAAATACTAGTTATTTACAATGATAATTTTTCATCACTAATATTTAAAAAAAATAAAAAATTTTAAAAATACAACAATTAAAGATTACTTGAGATAAAATATTTACGTCGTTAATACTTAAGTATTGGTGACTAAAATTAAATTTTCATCATAAATATTAAATTATTTATGATAAAATTTTTTTATCTCTAACACATGAAAAAAATAAAAAATTTAAAAATTAGAAATTATTTATAGAAAAATTATACATTGCAAATTATGAAATATTGATGACAAAAACTAATTATTTATGATAAAAATTTTTCATCTCTAATACATGAGAAAAAATAAAAAAATTTAAAAATTATAGATTATTTATGATGAAAATATTACATCATAACTAATAAGTTTTTACAATAAAAATAAGTATTCTATAGTAAATAATCAATTATTTACAATAAAAAATTTTATCACTAATATGTGAAAGAAAATAAAAAATTATAAAAATTCAAAAATTATAGATTATTTATGATAAAATTTAACATCATCAATAATCAATATTGATGATAAAAACTAATTTTTGTCACAAATACTCTATTATTTAAAATAAAAGTTTTCATCGCTAATAAATAAAAAAATTAAAAATTTAAAAATTTAAAATTATAAATTATTTATGATAAAAACTCAGTTTCCATCATAAATAAATGTATTTATGATGAAAAATATATTTCTATCATAAATAATCTACTATTTATGATGAAAAATTTTCATCACTAATATTTAAAAAATAAAAAAATTTAAAAATTCATAAATTATAAATTATTAGCGATAAAAATTTTTTATTGAAATATGTTTAGATATATTATAGTAAATTTTTTTATATTTATAAAAATAAATATTAGATAGTTTTTAAAAAAATATATATGCACAAAAAAGTATGTAGAATATTAACATATCCTTGATCCTCAATCTTTATAAGGCTCTATCTGTGGCATCTTGAACCAATCCAAGATCAATTCTTGGAGGATGGATCAAGAGAAAGATGGTTGAAAATTGAAGCTGAGGATGTTGTCACTCCTTTGGCTGTCCATTTGAATCTCGTCCAGATGACGTTCGATCTTTGGACCTTTTGCTCGAGGTCCTCCTCTCGATGAGATTTTCTGAGGCACGGAGAGTAGCCTAAGGTCGAATCTCCATTAGAGGAGATCAAAAATGTTGGCATTATTCTTCATGCCTGGATCCTGATGGGATGGTGATTATCGATCGATCAGGACAGAATGATGCGCACCTCAAGGGAGATTCTCTGGAAGTAGTTTGCTGGCTACACGGAGAGGGCATAGTTTGAGGAGCATATTGTGGGGGTTGTCATTGCTCTATGGTTTGCTGTAAATATTGAACGGTATTGGTCAATGCTTGGACCTATCAAATCAGGTCGTTGAATCGTTATAGGTCCTCTATAATAGGTGGTGGTATAGGCCCTTGAAGAGTGGATGCTTGCACTGCATCACCCATGCTTCATCGAGATGACTGTCGATGAGAAGCGGCAGAGTTGTTGCAAGTTTTTATTCTTACCATAGTTCATCCATTTCATTACTAAAATATTTTGAAAAGTTGATATATTTACTACATTAACTATATATATACACACACACACACATATATACATATATTATTGCATTATTGTGGCTAAGAGATGAATGAAAAATGAATGGAAAAAAATATTATGGAAAACAAGACTTGGTCAGGAGAAATTCTTTTTAAATAAAAAATTCTTTTTTATTTATTATTAATGATGAAAAAAATTTTCATCGCTAATTATAAAATTAAAAATTTTATTATCAATAATATTTTTTCGGGGCTAATTTTTTCAGTGAAATTTTTTTTTGACGAGAATAATTAGCGATGAAAATTTATTTTTCATCGTAAATATTTTTTATTCAAATTATTTACGATAAAAATTAATTATTAGTGATAAAAATTTACGTCGCTAATACCCCGCATCCCATTAACTCCCATCGAAAACCTATTTTTCTTCCTCGTTCCCCTCTGGCAGTCAGGCTTCCTCCCCCTCCCGCGAGCTTCCTCCCCCTGTCATCTCGTGTGCCTCCGGTTTCCTCCGTCGTCTCAGTTTCCTCCACCGCCACTGCGCCGCTGAGGTGAGTCGACTTCACCTCTATTTTTTTTTTTGGATGGGTTTCGATCGGGGATGGGGATGGGGAACGTGCTGGGGATGGCGGGCCATGGCCACGTGGGGCCTGCATGCCACGACGGCGATGGTGGGTCGGGGACGGCAAAGTAGGCCAGCGATGGATTGGGGTTGGGGTCGGTGAGCCAGAGCCAGAGCGGAGCCAACGACATCAACTCTTCATTTTTTTTGGGTGGGTTCAGGCCGGGGACTGATGGGGGACGGAACGGCCGGCATGCCAGGGACGGCATGCTTGGGTCGGGATGGTGGGCCACAGCCACATGCGGCCTGTAGGCCTACGGGCCGCAGCCACGTGGGGCTTGTGTGCCGGGGTCGGCGACGACGGGCCAGGAAGGGGTCGGGGTCGGGGCCGTCGAGCTGGAGCCGGAGCCTGCCACGGTGAGCTGGGATGGGATCGGGTCGTGGCTGTGCCGGGGCCTGCAGGCCGGACCGATGATGGTGAGCCGAGGAGGGGCCAACGAGCCAGAGCCAGAGCGGCATTGGCAAGCCGGGGCCGGTCGTGCGGGGATGATGGGCCGGGCATGCATGGCCTGCGAGCCACGGGGCCTGTGGGCTGGGATGCATGGGTTTGGATGGGTCGGGCTTGGGTTGGGGTGGGTCGGGCCTAGATGGGGCCAGTCGGGCTGGGTCCAATCGGGCTGGCGCAGGTCGGGTGGAGTCGGGTCGGGTCAGGCTGGGGCCAGGGACGACGGAGCTGGGGCGGGGTGGGTGGCTGGGCTGGGTCGGGTCGAGTTGGGGCTGGTCGGGTGGAGTCGGATCCGGTCTGGTCGGCCTGGGGTGGGTTGGGCAAGGATGGGGCGGGTCAGGGATGGTAGGGTCCGAGCCGGGTCAGTTCCGCTCGGGCTGGGATGGGGCGGGTCAGCCGGGTCGGATCGGGCTGGCGCAGGTCGGGTCGGGCTGGGGTCGGGGAAGGTGGAGCTGGGGGGGCGGGTGGGTCGGCAGGGTCGATCGAGCTGGGGTTGGTCGGGTGGAGCGGGTCGGGTCCGATCGGGCTGGGGCAGGTTGAGCCGGGATGGGGTGGGTCGGGGATGGTAGGGTCTGGGCTGGGTCAGTTCTGGTTCGGGCTAGATGGGGCGGTTGGGTCGGGCTGGGGGGGTGGGTGGAGTCGGGGGGTCGGGTCAGGTCAGGTCTGGTCCGATCCGCATCGGGCGGGCTAAGGTAGCTGGGTTGGGATGGGGGGTCAGGTCAGGTCTTCATGAGGATGAAATATGATGCTGAAATTATTATAATTATTCATATTATTTTTAGTATTACTGCTGAAGTTAGTTAATTATTTGACTAATTATTTTTTCACTAACATAATGCACATTACTGTTACTTATTATAATTAAATTATTTTATGTGTTATTTTGTATGCTGCTAAAATTATAAATAAAAAAGGTATTTCTATTTAGAGAAAATCTATTGAAATTTTTGATCAAAAAATTTTAATACGAAGTTATTCTTTTTTGATAAATTAGAAATCCATCTTCGAATGCACGTTCAAAGATGGTACTTAAATTACATTGAGCGTAGATTTCCATTCAAATTTGATCTTCATCGAGATCGAAATTTGGATGTCCCATATTCAATTTTTGAAAAAATAATATATTATTATTGTTAATAGTTGATATTTTTTTCATTATGTGGTATTCAGTAATTATCTATCCATTGTTCTCTGGTATATGGTGATAGGGTCGTGGGCACCATATCCACATCATATACTTGGAGAACCATGGGAGATACTGTCAAAATTTTTATAAAAATGAGATAAAATATTCCTAATAACAATAATGAGATTATTACTTTTTTAAAAGGGATAGGCCACACCTGTTAGTAATGATTTGAAAAGGATATGATCATGTTACTTCATAAAAGGATAGGCCACACATTTTCTGTGTTAATGTTTAGTCTGCATATCTTTTTTAATATGTGTTATTTTGTATGAAGTGATCTGGATCTGGATCCGGATCAGAATTTTGGCTGAAATTCGAATGCGATTCAGTCCAAAATTTGATCGAGATCCTGAATACCACAAACTTTTTTTGGTTGTTAATGATTTTGTGTTTATTGTTAGATGAATATCAACAAAAGTTAGATGAATGCTAGAGTATTTTTTTGTCTGAATATCGAAAAGAGTTCGAGATTTCATTGATTTTGCACGGCATAAGGCTGACAGTACTAGTCGATAAAGTGTCCATGTAAGAGATGTGTCAATATAGTATATCATCACATAACACTTGTTGAGGAGCATTTGCTACAATATGGTATGGATAAAAAGTATACTTGTTGGACATGGCATGGAAGGGTGATCTGAATGAGGTGGTGCACATGATGACGATACTGAAGATAATAGTGATGCTGATGGATCTATCGAACATAGTGGTATAGGAGAATTGTTAGATGATTTACATCAAGATGCTTGTTCAATGTATGCATGAATACTGTTGCATCTGAAAGTAATTCTGATCATGAACATAATATCCAGCTTGAGGTAGAAGAACTCTGAATAGTTTGCAAAGCTTGTAAGGGATACACGAGAGCCACTTTATCCAAATTGTATAAAATTTTTCAAGTTAGAGTTTTTGATAAAATTACTTCATATTAAAATCGTAAACGATGGAGTCAGAAGTCATTTGATCAAATTTTAATATTGATTAAAGCAGCTCTGCCCGATGGAGAGAGACTGTCGAAATCATATTCTGAAAAAAAATATACATGTGAAAAATGGACTTGCTATACTCCTATACATGCTACAAAAATGACTGCATATTATTTTATAAGGATAACGAATAAGCAACTGAATGTCCGAATTGGTGACCTAGATACAAAACAATAATAGGAAAAGAAAGAAGTACCTCAAAAGATTTTGAGATATTTTTCATTGATTTCAAGACTTCAAAGGTTGTATATATCCACAAAGACAGCTGAAGAAATAAGATGGCATTATGAGCAGCGAGTTCTGGAGGAGAACATACTTAGCCACCGCCGACTCTTTAGTGTGAAAGACTTTGATGCAAAGCATCCGCACTTTGCGAGTGGCCCGTGCAATATCAGGCTTGGTCTACGATAGATGGATTTAATCTCTTTGGCAATATGAGTACTCTTATAGCATGTGGCCATGATGCTAGTTGTATATAATGTGTCACCTTGGAACTGCATGAAAGAATTATTTATTTTTATGTCACTGTTGATTCTGAATCCGAAAGTATCAGATAATGAAATTGATGTATATCTACAACTTTAATTGATGATCTGAAGAAATTATGGACAAACGAGATACAGACATATGATTCTGTGAGTCGAAGTAATTTTAAGTTGCATGCTTGATTTTATGGACTATAAATAATTTTTCAGTATATAAAAATTATCTGGATGGAGCACCAAAGATATCTGGCATGTCCAATATGCAATAGGATACACCCTCCTTACATTTAAAGCACGGATGAAAATATATTTCATGGGTCATCGGCGGTTTTCCTGCTAATCATTCTTGGAAGATCCATTATAACAATTCTTTGATGGTAAGTTCGATCGACGTCTGCCACCCAAGGAGTTAAGTGGAGCAAAATTTTAGAACAACTTGAAGTCATTAAAATCTTCAATTTGAAAAAATATCGGATACTCACAAGCAGAAACGTGCTGAAGCTGAGCTAAATTGGACAAGCGAAGTATCTTTTTTGAACTACCATATTGGAAGCACTACTACTTTATCATAATCTAGATGTAATACACATTGAAAAGAATATTTATCATAATATCATCGGTACTATATTGAATATTTTAAAAAAATAAAAGATGGTACAAAAGCTTGTCTTGATTTGCAGAAAATAAAATCGATCGAGTTGCATTTAGTTCTTGAGGTGAGAGATCTTTTATGCCACTCGCATATTATTCACTGTTTAGAGATGAAAAGAAGAATTTCTATGGATGGTTTAAAATCATAAAATTTTCTGATGCATATGCTTCAAATATATTGCGGTGTGTTGGGAAAACGACAGTAATATCTCTGGCATGAAAAGTTATGACTCCCATGTGATGATGCAAATTTGCTTCCTATGGTCATGCGTGGCTATTTGAGTGGTGATGTTCAACTGTATTGATTGAGTTGGGAGTGTTCTTTCGAGAACTATGTTGTCAAAAATTGAAGATTAACTTACTTCAAAAATCAAGAAGGATATCTACTCATTCTTTATCAGTTAGAAAAATTTTTCACCATCATTTTTTGATGTTATGGTGCATCTGGCTGTCCATCTTTCAAAGAAAGCTCTTTTGTCGACTGGTACATTATCAATGGATGTATTCTATTGAAAGATAAAGAAGTTATACGTATTTTATTATATCAATTATAAGATGTAAATATATTTTTAAAATTTAAATTTATTTTGTTTGCAGATTCTTGTGCACCTTAAAAAAATATGTGCCAATAAAGCAAGGCCTGAAGGGTCTATAGCGGAAGCATATGTAGCTACCGAGTGTCTCATATTCTGCTCGATGTACCTTGATGATATCGAAATAAGATTCAATCATGCAGATCGTAATGCAGACTGTGAATGGGGTGACAATGAGCTGACGTTGTCTATATTTAAACAAATGGTTCGACCTATTGGTGCAAGAAAATATGAATTTATGGATGTGAATGAGCTATCTAAGGTACACTTTTACGTTCTAAATAATTATGAAAAAATTAAAGATTTTATTGAGCAAGTATCATCTTACGATACTGTTTAATGATCAAAAAAATTTTTATGTTGGTGTAAAATTAAAAATTATAACTTATTGCAGTGAATACAAGAGTATACTATATAGAAGAATAATACGGATGTCAATGATCGACATAGGAGAAAATTTGCAAAATAGTTTGATGATCCTGTAAGTTGCATTAGTGATACGTTATTTATTTACTTATAAATATTATTATTTCAACCAGCATAATTTTTATCTTATGATGCAGATGAAATATAAGTATTTCAATAAAGAAGCGGGTGCAACCATGAGTTGCATGATTTAGCATGTGATCCCGATCGAAGAGCTAATCACTACACATCTTGTATCATTGGAAGAATGAAATTTTACACCAAGGAGCTTGAGATGTAACGACAGACTCAGAATAGTAGAATTGCTACAACAAGATATGAAGGAGAAGAAGAGATTCATTATTATGGTGACTAGTAGATATCATAGAACTGAAGTATGGATCCAATAATTCTGTATTTTTCTTTCAGTATGAATGGTGGGATATTAATAATAAAAAGATCAAAATTCATATCGATTCATAATTTATAAGTATAAATCTTACACGAATATGGTACCAAAATGAGCGTATATATTAGCAACTCAAGCGAAATAAGTAATATATTTGAAGGATCTAAAGTATCGAGGTAATTGGCATGTCATACAAAAAATAACATCTAGAGGCGTATATGACATACCAACTTAATTAGAGATGGATGAAATTTTGATTTACATGAAGAAGAAGCTTTTCAGTAAGAAGAACAAATATTAGTCAAGTTTTTGGTTGATGAAGAACTTGTAATGGCACCTTTGAATAGGGTGATCTCCCGTCCAATGAAGTTGAAGCTGATTTTATATTTCATCTGGATGAGTTGGAGGGCGATGATCAATTCATACATAATGATGAGATAGAAGATGATACATATATCGATTACTGTGATTCAGACGAGATCTACACATCGAAGAAGATACGAATATTGATGAGTAGATCTTTATTCTTCGTTCAATTTTGTATGCAATAATGATATGCGATATAATTATATTCATTAAATATTATTTGATTTCTATTATTATTATTTAATATTATATTTATTAACATCTCAATTCTTGCAGATATGCCACCAGGAGACAGACGACGATGGCCACGTTCACAGTTACCTGCAGATAGCTCAGAGGTTGAGATGCCTTCATCGATCTCCGTTGCCTCACCACTCCAGTGTCAGAGGATCCTGCACTGGCAGGTCCCAGTGAGCCGCGTACGAGTGAGGTGGATCCCAGTGAGGTGGGTCCCAGTGAGGCTAGTTCCAATGGTATTAATTATTATACTTTATATATAATGAAATTTGATTCTTTTGTTTGGATCATACTAATGATTTATTTATTGTTGTTTCAAGTCAGTCAACATCAGTGGTCAGGTGAGGGGAGGTCCATCGAAGAACCTCACTTTAAAGCTTGGAGATGTGAGCACCTGGACAGCATCTCCGGATCGAGATACCAACCGGCTACACCAAACCTATTAGGAAATGGTGTGAGCCATGGCAGACTGAGCTGGGCATCATATGCTGCAGCTATGCCCCTGTGACGCTCTTCGATTGGCGTCATGTTGTCCGACTCAGAGAGAGATTTTTTACACCCACTTACAATAAAATAAATTATATTATAAATATTTAATTTACATAGTATCTTCTAATATTTATTATTCACAGCGTGTATTTGACATCATCAATTTTGAGGATGATCGTGTGAGGCAAGCGGTCGATACTCATCTATCCTTGTATTTCAGGGATTATCGCCATCACATGCATCAACATTGGTACCGATAGTGCAGGCTCATGGGCAGGAGGCAGTGCAGCTATAGCCTATGATAGCATCACCATCGATGATTGGACTATCATATACCGATGTTACGAGGATCCAGCATATCAGGTTACATATCTAAATTTTTTTTAAAACTTTAATGACTTAATCATTTATTCTTAAATTAAATTTGTTATCTACTAATTTTACTGCTAATTTTACAGAGACGATGTGCCCAAAATGCGACGAACTGGGTGAGACAGACTGTACCGCATTATGGGGGTTCGAGATCGTTTGCTCACCATATGGAGCACATGGTAAGTATTTTTTTTAATTTTAATTAAGATATATTTTCTTAATTATTTATTTTTTTTAATTAATTCTCAAATTGTAGAGAGATGCTGAGAGTGCGAGCTTCTTGTAGGATCGATATCTACCAGCGGACCCACCAGTGACGGTCAGAGGAGTGGATGACGGGGAGCCAGAGCTCGCTTTAAGTTTTTTAATTATTTTTTCATTCATAATTTAATTTTTATTAAAAAATTAAAATAACTTTAATTTTTATTTTAGGATCGTATGACCGACATGAGATCCCAGCCAATCCCTGAGGGCTCGACCGCACTCACAGATAATGAGATCTATGATCGAGTGCTCGGTACGAGACCCTGTTATGTTAGGGGTCTAGGACATGGGATCACTGCTCCTCATTCTCACAATCATCTAGGGCTGAGATCCATTCTGCATGCCAGGCTCGCTGACGAAGGTGCAGAGGCAGGCTGTCGAGGATCAACAGCAGGCTGTCGAGGATCGACAGTGAGCTCAGGAGTTTGCTGCACGCATCGACGATTATCAATGCTTTCAGATCCAGATGATGGAGCAGATAATGCAGATGGAGCAGATGATACAGCTGATGAGGCAGCAGTAGGTCGATCCAAGCTCCATCACCGGTCTGAGCTCCGTCGAGCACTCTCCGTCCCCATCTCGTTCTCCAGATGCTGATATTTGACGGCTTATTGATATACTTTTTTTTATTTCAAATATCTTATAATTTTAATTTAATATAATAAAATAATAAAATTTATTTATCAATTTATTATATAAATTTTTTATTTTAATTTTTTAATTTATAAAAAATATTATACATATAAGTTTAAAATATATATTCATATTTTTTTAAAAAAATATGACTAAATTATTAGTGATGGAATTATTTTTGATGAAATATTCATCGTAAAAAATATTTTACTAATATAATTTAATTTATCAATAAATATATAATTAACAGTGATGAAAAATTATTCATCGTAAATAATTATTAGTGACATAAATTTGCATCAAAATTACCTTATTTGTGATAAAAATTTTCATCCTAATATTATTCAATTTTATTTATTTTTTATTAAATTAATAGTGATGAATTATTTTTGTTGCAAAAAAATTTTTTTGCGATATAAATTTTTATCGCTAAAATTTTTTAAATTAATAGTGATGAAAATAATTTTATCACTATTAATTTTTTATTTATCACCGATGATTTTTTTCATCGTAAATATCATTAAATATCATTTATAAGTGATGAAAATATTTTTTCATCATAAAATATTATCAATGATGGAATTATTTACGATGAATTATTAGTTAGTGACGAAAATCGATTATTAGCGACGAAAATTTTCGTCGCTAATAACTTGTTTTGTTGTAGTGTTAAGATCTCTGTGGATATGATCCCAACTCACTCTATTTATATAATAGTGAGTAGGATTAATTTTGATACGCTACGACATGCATCAAAGAGATCTTAGCAGCTCTTGATAGTAGTAAGCAACCAAGGTCATAGGGAGAAAGGAAGGGGCAGTTCATAGCAATAAGCGACAACCTTGAAGAGGGGAGGGAAGAGTCTCTCAGTGGTAGTGGGTGGCAGCCTCAAAAGAGGTGAGGAGCGGCACTATGGTGCAGACTAATGATGATGGGATAGTTGTTGATGGTGGTGAGATGCAGCATCAAGGAGGAGAGATGAGAGAGACAATGATCCACCGATGATCGATGATGAGGGAATTGAAGGTCGTGGGCAAGGGAGGGACGGCGATTGAAGGTAAAGCCATAAGGGGAGGAGACATCAACAGCATTGAGTGGTAGATTGGAAATGATCCACCTCAAGCAACTCGTAAATGAGCATGGCAAGGTGATGAGGCACAATGAGGTAGCTGGTATCATGTCCCAAACCCAGCACTTGGGTCAAATATGTGATAGTTGCATACTTCTTAGGGCAATACCCTAAAAAATATGCAAGATCTTAAAATTAATTACAACCTAGATATCCATAAGTAATAATGATCTAATTTCATAATAATTAGTAAAACTTACACAATTATAAATTTAATTCCTTCAATCATCTGATGAAGTATAGTGACGCTCCATCTATTCATCCATTCATCTGCGAATCTAAATCATAGTCAATCATTAGCATCCCGTAACTCTAAGAAGAAAAAGAGAAATGAAGGAGGATGAGTTTTACAGTTCAGTAAGAATTTCTACACATCAATATTAATATAACAATAATAAGTGAGAAAATAATAATGATTATTTTTCATATAAATCACATACCAATAGATACCATGATTCATAAAATATGCATAGCAAATATATCTTTTTATGCAACCAGCCACATCATACCATTATTTCAAACCAACATATATTGGATTCAATCATACCAAGGTACTCAACTCTGAACTACCACAGCCATATTTCCAATCTATGGTAGGGCAGCAATATTGTGGCCAGTCCTGTGGACTATCACAACCATATTTTCAATCCGTAGTAGGGCACTAATACCGTGGCTACACAACAAGCAAACACATTATTAGCGATGGCTAATTACCATCGCTAATAGCAACTTAGCCGCCACTAATGCTATTAGCGACGGACTTCTGTCACTAAAAATTTGATGAAAATAATGTTGTCACTAATTACCATTTTTAGTGATGGTAATTCTTCCATCGCTAATAAAAATAATTAGCAACAATATTAGCGATAAAAGCTATCACTAATGATTTTAATTTTTTTCTTAATTAAAGTACTAAAAACTATTAACGATGGTAGTTATCATTGCTACATCCATTGCTAATAATTTTTAATTTTTTTAATTAAAAATTTAAAAAAACTATTAGCAATGGCAAATACTGCCACTAAAGCCATAGTTAATAATTTTTAATTTTTTTAAAAATTCATAATTAAATATTTTAAAATTTATTTTAATCAAAGTAATAAGTAATAATATTTTTTAAAATTTATTATAAATAAAATAATAATATTTAATATAATATAAATATAAAAATTAATTATATTATATTAAAAATATAAATTATATAATTTTACATATAGATACTGCTTTATAAGTATCAAAATTATATACATATAAAAAAAAATCATGTAAGATCTCCTCCTCATCCTTCTACTCTTGTACGTCCTCTTCAGTAGTTGGTGGATGAGAGCTGGATGTCCCAGTATTCTGTAATAAAAAAAAATATATATTATTAATAAATTTTGATACAAAAATATATGTATTAATAGAGATATATATTTGATATACTACTTCATTCTCGAATAGATTATTCCTACACATTTATTCGATAATATGAGCTATAGATACCCCCGATCTAAACTCAAGCCTAAACATATGAAGCTTCTAAATATAAAATTTAAATATATAAAAAATTATTAATAGACTTACTTCCTATAATGGTCATGATAATGAGTCGACTGATCATACAGATGTGGATCTCAGAGAATCTCAATAATCGTATTACGGACGATGTCTCAAAATCTCTGAGGTTGCTGGCTCCAAAGCCTCTGTACGACCTCCTCCACATAAGCATCAACCCACATCTGGGTTATCGAGCCCTGAGAGAGGATGTCGATGAAGATCTTTGAGCTGGTGGAGGGTCAAAGTTGTAGCTAAATTTATGACATAGCTCTTACTCACCTCTCCGGTGGCCCTGAGCCATCCCTCGAGATTAAGGAGGGGCTGAGAGGATGGGTCCTCAGTGTGCTGTGATACGAGATACTCCGTATAATCTGTCTGTTCAGTTTAAAAATTATTAGTCCATACATATTAGTATACATAAAAACTTAATAAATAATATTTTAAGTTATTACCGGATCCATCGAGAATGAGGACCTAAGTAATCACCAGTCCTCCTAGACTGATATGTAGCCTCCCATATCTGTAGCTACCTGGTGCACGACCCAGCTGCCATGTCTATAATAAATAAATAATAAAGTTAAATTAATAAAATATACATATGATCAATTCAATATGAAATTATTTTAAGTATAAAATTTTATCAATATATTGGTTACAACATATGTGCCAATGGAGCCGTCGTGTGCTTGATCGGATACTACTGAGTGGATCGATTCTGTCATATCCTTTGCACATATCAGAATACTCTCAATACTCTACTGATCGCAGAGGGCCTCCCATATGTCCGTCTGCATCTAGTGACCTGTGTAAGATTTTCAGTTTGATGGTGACTCAAAACTGGAGTGTTGTCTGGCAACTGCCTAAGGCTGTATGCCCATCTCGAAACCTATGGGTGGCCACGTCCTCGAAGATTTGGCGGCCAGCCTCCTCATCCTGAGGAGTCTCGAATCGATAGTACTCCTGCAAGTAGAAAAAGCATGTATTAATAAATAAAATATAAATCTATTATAAATTTAAAAATTAAACATCTTTGACTTATCAGAAATATCTTTCAAACTATATCACGAGCCCTAGACAACCAACTAGAGAACTCATTCACCGACCCCAATATCAATCATCGGATGATCCTGGTAATCACATAAGGCATGGAGGTCTCTATAAATATGCTGTAAAATTATTTTGAACAATAAATGTTAGACTCTATAATGGCTAAATTTTAAACATATTCAGTGAAGATATAGTACTTACAAGTAGTTCTGAATGTGGATGAGCTCTCTATCCTCCAATCGAGTCAGAGATGCTGCAAGTCGAGTGAATCCTCTACCACACTGCTGACACTGAGAGCCAGGCGCTGCTCCATGTGACTGTGGGGTCACTGGTGACCCCTCGATGTCCAAACCTGAGAGTACAAGTCATCATAAAGAATATTATATTAGATAATAAAAAAATAATATAAAAGATAATATCTAAAGTATTAGAGTTTGTCACATGGTATGTGTACTATAAAATCATGCGAGCTGGCTGTATGAGAGCCTCTCCTCCAGAGTTTTCTCCTCGACTGTGATGTCTTCAGCCTCGAAAGATATGATCTATAATCTCTAAAAATAAAAATAAGTATGTATCATATTAGATTAATTGTGTACCAGAATAAAATAATTATGTATCATATTTATTTAACTATATATCATGATACCTTAACTTTGTACGATGTTCATAAAAGTAACATGGTATTTTGTATGCTTGGAGTAGAAAGTAATATTATAATGGTTTGATTAGGATCTGTGGTTAACATAAGTATTTATCACCTGACAGAGTTTGACTTCCTATCTTTGTAGCCATGCTGGTATAAAGATAATACTTTTTTTTGCTTCTTTGTAGCCATATACTGCTGGATGAGAATCATTTTTCTGTGAATACATTACAGATGCTAACTAACAATCTTACATAACATCTGATTTCTCTGATGGAGGATCGACATCAGTTGGCGGGTCTAGAGATAGGCCTACTGTGGTGCGCCATCTGCCGTAGATCAAGGACAATGTTAAAGAAGTTATGTTCATAAAATCTAATCAAGTATGTATGAATAAAGTTGAATATATATTCTAGATGCATTTGTGGGGTCTAGCTTCTTAGCTACAGGTAGGTCTTGATTTCTTCTCCCCTATAAACCAAGCCATCAAGAGCCAGTGAGGTAATAAGAGAGTGCTATTTTTACTTTCGATTATAAAGAACTCCACTGCTGTAAACTAAAAGCAAAATCCAACTGCACCCATTAGCTTTAACACATCATATGGGAATAAAAAAAAGAGCCCATAGCAATGTGTGGACCAATCCCTTCAATATCTATTTAGTTTGGATTATCATCAGAGAAAATAAGAAGGCAAACAAAAGAATATAGCAAGTAAAATCCATCGGCACCAATCAAATTTTAGACATCATATAGAGCAAGAAAAAGAGCCTATAGCATTCTGTAGAGCCATTTCCTTCAATATCTATTAATTAAATTTGAATTATCATCAGAGAAAATAAGAAGACAACCATAAGAATATAGCAAGCAAAATTCATTGGCAGCCATCAAATTTTAGACACCATATAGAAACAAGAAAAAGAGCCCATAGCAATCTGTGGAGCCATTTCCTTCAATATCCATTAATTAAATTTGAATAATTATCAAGAAAAATAAGAAAGCAACCATAAGAATATAGCAAGCAAAATCTATTGGCACCCATCTGCTTTAAGACATCATATGGATAGAAGAAAAAGAGGCTAAAGCAATCTATGGAGCCAATCCTTCAATATCTATTTAGTTTGGATCATCATCGGAGAAAATAAGAAGGCAACCATAAGAATATATCAACCAAAACCTATCAGCACCCATTAGCTTTAAGATATCATATGGAAGAAGAAAAAGAGGCCTTAACATATCTCGTGTCAAATGTATCAGTTATTTAGCATACTTTGTGCCAAATATATCATCATCATGGGCTGTCTAAATTTTTTGTTAGACAGCTCAGCCGACAGACCTTTCAAAGTATTACCTACAGCAAAAATAAATGATACCAACATAATATATAAAGCCAGTGAGGTAATAAGAGAGTATCATTTTTACGATCAATTATAAAGAACTCTACTATCAGCTAAAAATAAGTCAAAAAGCTAAAAAATAATAATAGAGTCACACCCAATTATTTCAACCATATCCTTTCCTCACCTAAACTATCTTTATTACTTACCCTCTTATTCCTTCAGATCGGATCTAGAGCCTAGAATCCAATCGTTGAGCTACTCCAGCTGCCACCAGAGTAGATGAGAGGGTCAGAACCGGTCCGGTGGTGGCCCGACCTCGAACCCGTACTATCGAAGGTAGTAGGACTACTCTCGTCAGAAAGCTTTCCAGAGTGGTTCTACCTCTCCAGAATAATATTAATTTAAATAATATTATTAATATTATTAAAATTAATAATTTATTAAAATTAATAATATTATTAAATTAAATTTAAATATTATTAATTTATGATAATAAAATAAATCAAATTTTAAATATTTAAAATTTAAAAAAATAGAAATGGGATGTGGCGACGGCGATGAAGTCGTTGCCATTGTCGTCGCTAATACTCACAGTGTGATGGTGGCATGGGTCTAGTGGCACGGTGCTCCAACGGCTCAGTGCTTTGATGGTTGGGTGCTCCGAAGGAGGGAGGTGGGGCCGCAGGTCCGATCCAACAAGGGGAGGGGCAGGGGGAGAAGGGGAGATGGTAGGGGGTCTGATCCAACAAGGGGAGGGAAAGGGTGGGGGAAGAAGGGGGAGGCCGTCGCAGGTTTGGTCCGAGAAGGGGAGGGATAGGGAAAGAAGGGGGAGGCGACGGGGGGTCCGATCCGGCAAGAGAAGGGGAGGGGGGAGAATGGGGAGGCAGCAGGAGATCCGATCCGGTAAGAAGAGTGATGGGGGGAGAAGGGGGAGGTGGCAGGGGGTCCGATTCGACAAGGGAAGGGGCGGAGAATGAAAAGGGAGGTTAGGCAGTGGGACACCAGCTCCGGGAGGTGGATGGGAAGAAGGGAGAGCTTGAGGAAGTGGGGGGATGCCGGATCTGAGGCTACTCTGACTGCATGGGAGCTGAGGAGAGGAGTTCAGGGGCTCCGACGATGGGGTGGGGTCAGGGGAAGGCAGGCTGGGGGCTAAGGAGGCGATCGGGCTTGGGAAGGTGGGAGGTAATCAAGAGGTTGGAGATCTGATAGACAGAGGCTCGGAGAGGCGGCCAAGGGCTCGGAGAAGTGAGATCCAATGGTCGGGGGCTCCGGGAGATAGTCAGTGGCTCGAAGTAGTGGGATCCAATGATGGGGAAAGAGGAGGATCGAAGGCAGAGGAAAGAGGAGGGTGGTGGTGGGATGAGCAAAAATTAAAATTGGAGAATCGGTGGGATGTTTTTAAGTTTAGTATTAGCGATGACAAAATACCGTCGCTAATAAAATCTTTCCATCGCTAATAATCCTACAACTAAATTAAAAAAAAAAATACTTTCTATTAGCGACACAACTTGCCGCCACTAAAAGAAAAATATGCCATCGCTAATAATTTTTTTTAATGACAGTAAATATGTTGGTCATCATTTTTCATCGATAAAAAATATTATTAGTGACGGTAAATTTGTCATCGCTAATAGCCGTCAGTAAAATCTGTTTTTCTTGTAGTGCTAGCCCAAAGGACTACAAGCGCTCAAACTCTAACTATTACAACTATGTTTACAACCTATGGCAATGCACTAATAGTGGCTAATCCGGAGGACCATAACTACTCGATTTTGAACTACCACAACCACATGTACAGCCTGTGGTAAGGCATTAATACCGTGGCTAGTCCTATGGACTACCATAATCACATTTCTAGTCTGTGGCAAGGCATCAACAACATAGCTAGCCTAATGTACCATAATCTCACATGCAGTCACACAGCTCGATTACAAGCTTGTTAGGTATTGTAATTCAAAAGTTCACATTCTTTTACAAAACTCAATACATATAATTATCAAAATTCATCGAAGTTAGTATCAATGATATGTAATACATAATATTGAATAAGTTATAAATATATACTTAATACTTAAGTATATAATATGTCACTACCAAAAATACATAGATCAAAATACTGATGCATAAAATAACTTTTATATAAATAGATGATCAATATCCAAAAATTCTTACCTCTATCACTGATCGACTCAAACACAATAATTGATGAACTCTTCAATCTATGAATTTGAAAACAAGATGTTCTGCTTGACACTTTGTGCAGACAATCGCAACTCTACATGATTAAGGTCAAATATAAAAATTATATACAATTATGGATGAAAAAATTATAAAAAAATATCTAACATTATAAGTCTAGGACCCCTCCTAGGATTAACTAATTGATCTAGATTATCTAGATATCTAGACCATCCACTAGTCCAAAAAGACATCTTGAGAGAGAAATCCATGAAAGAAGAAATATAATCTAGAGAGATAAAATTTTAGAGAGAGAAAGTATAGAGAAATTTATAGATAGAGAAAATGGAGAGAGAAGGTAGAGAGAGGAGAGAGAGAAAAGAGAGAAAACTCTCTCTTTTTTTTTGTTTTCTTTCTTTTTCCTTTCTCTTGTTTTCTTCTTTCTTCATGGAAACAGGGGAGGATGGTCTTAGGCCCTAGCCGACTCTCATGGCCAAAACCCCCGATGGCTGCGACCATGATGGCTCCGGTGACATCGGCTCGATCCTTGACAACTAAGATGAGGCCCCAATCAATGACAGTGATAGGTCCGGAGAGAAAGAAAAGGAAGAACAAGGGAGACTCGGATTCAAGGAGATTAGGTGACTTGTCTGTTGACATAAATTGATCACCGACGATAGCTGCAGGATGGAGAGAATATGGAGATGGAGCTGGGACTCTCTTACCTTGAATCTAACAGTAGATTAATGGTGAATCTTGGAGTGCAATCTTTAGAGAATTAGAGAAATCTGTCTGGTTTTCTCCAGCAATTGCTCATGAGTGAGGGGTCATTCACTTAGAGGGGGAGAGGAGGGGTTTTATAGATGGGATCTAGGGCTCTAGCGAGCTCTAGAGTCCCAATCCCACTCAGATTCGAAGAGGAAAGATGGACACCATTGGAAGTCCTCTTTCATTGTTTCTATTTTTATTTTTTTTATATTTTTGGTTTGGCTTTGAGATCCATACGAAAAAATATGGATCCTTACATTCTCCTCTCCTTAAAATAATTTCATCCTCAAAATTAGCCTACTTGAGGCACAAACTTTTTAAGTACACATCCATCATGTTATCCTCGAGCTTCCAATAACCTATCTTAAATAGTACTTGTTTCATGAGATGTCGATATAATGAAATTATGTGACATCCCAAACTCATTCATTTCATATCGATTTCTCAACTTTTCTCAAAGAATAGTAACATTTTGATCTTGTATTAAATTATCAAAATTTTTTGTCCATTATATTGCTTGTTTAATTCCACACAAAAATCATAATTGACCCAACTATCTTTAATAGAAACTAAAGAAAGCCTGAATATGGGACACTCTTCATAATTACATACTTCTTTCTTCTTTTAACCTTTCAACAATTTAATGACTAGACTTTCATCTCAAAAAGACCTCAACCTTCTTCATTAGATCGAGTAGCAATGTCAAAGTTAGGAAAAAGGAGATCTATGCCAATCATTATATATTCGAGCCCATCCAAAGATTATCAATCCATCAACCTTGAACATAGGATGCCTAAAATTCTTCTTATCATCACCCACAAGAAAAGAACTTATTACTAAAGATGGTACTGCAATGTATAGATTACCTTAAGAATCCGCAATTTTATCCTTTCATTGACCAATTAAAGTCTCTTTATTTAAAATTAGATTCAGTCTGTGATCATTACACTTATTGAGTTAGAATTAATGTCCTTCACTAGTGTCAAAATAATCTAAACCACTATACTACCACTGTGCACTCTAATTTTTGCCAAATTATATAGATTTATCCAAAGAATTCTGACAAGAATATCACTTCACATTAGAATCTAAGGAAAAGATCCAACCTTTTAAATTTTTAGACCAAACTAACATAAAACTTTGAGTTCCTTTGTCCTTACTATGCTTCAAGCATATCACATCAAGATTAAACCTTGATCAACTTCTATGTTTGAAACTCTTACATAAGCTTTCACCACTCATCTAGAATCCAATATATCTAAAGATCAATTTGAAGTGAGTTAATCCTAAATTTATTTGACAATCAATGGATGATTCCAAACCAATCTTTTTTTAAAAAATAAGATTAACTCCAAACTCCAACAAATTAGAAGACTTCATATCAACATCTCTGTAAGTAGAATCAATCCAATTATTTTGTATAGAACTTCATCATAACCCTTAGCATCCATAAATGAACTGACATGAAATCTTATCCTTTATTTGTTAAAATTTACTAAAGTCTTTCAAAAATTTAACAATAGCAAGATACCTTAAATCAACTCAAAAATCTGAACTTTAACTTAAAATAATTAATACACCCTACTCTCCAACAAATATAAGGAAGATCAAGTAATTCAATGCAAAGATGGTAATACAAATCATTAAAAACTCTGTCGAAATGTATATGTCATACTCTCATAATAAAATTCAATCTATCAATAAAACCAAATATATTTTTCTTTTAGATATGAGTTTCATATAGGATCCTCTTATAGGTTTAATGCTCAAAAAATATTCCTCATACAATACAATTCTTTCCTACAGCACATCCTAAACTTCCTTCTAATAAATTCAAAATTATAATGATCACATAATTAACATCAAAATTAGAAAAATCATTATGATCTTCATCCATATCAAGTTTTAAATTTTAAAATTATTTAAATAACAACAATTGAACAAGTATACTCAACATAATACATCAGAATATCCCATTTTATCTTAAGGTCAACATCGCTCATATTTAGGTCAAACCCTACTTATTGGAATTCAAGACATAACCCATACAGTTTTGTTATACACATCATATGCCACTTATCATAAATTTCATCACAACATCTAGTGATCCGAAATCCAAACTTTGAATCATTTCTGCTACTTCGATCATGTCCCCAGTGATCATAATCTTAAGTTTTGATTGCGACCATATCACAGTCCCAGATGATCATGACCTAAGCTCTGATACCATTCTGTCACGCTTCGAATTCTGTATTGAGATCAGATACGTGATAGCCGCACACTCCTTAAGATAATATCCTAAAAAATATGCAAAGCCTTAAAATTTATTACAATATCAATATCCATAAATAATAATGATCTAATTTTATAATAATTGATAAAACTTACATAATTATAAATTTAATTCTTTCAATCATCCAATCAGGTATCCATGATGCTTTATCTATTCACCTATTCATCCACGAACCCAAACCATAGCCAATTATAAGCATCCTACAACTTTGAAAAGAAAAAAAATGAAGGGTGAGCTTTACCACCCAATAAGAATTCTACATAATAACACTAATATAATAATAATAAATAAAAAAATAATAATGATTGTTACTTATGTAAATCACATATCAATAGATATCATGATTCATAAAATATACATAGTAAATATATCTTTTTGTACAATAAACCACATCATACCATTATCTCAAACCAACATATATCGAATCCGATCATACCAAGGTACTCACTCTAGTCTACCACAGTCACATTTTCAGCCCAAGGTAGGGTACCAATACTATGGCTAATCTTGTGGAACACCAAAATCATGTTTTCAGCCTGTGGTGAGGCACCAATATCGTGACTAGCCTAAAGGACTACAAGTGCTCAAACCCTAACTACCACAACCTCGTTTACAGTTCGTGGTAGGATACTACAATGCCTAGTCTGGGGACCACAAGTGCTCGACTCTGAACTACCACAGCCATAAGCTCATGGTAAGGCATCAATATCGTGGCTAGTCCTATGGACTACCACAACCATATTTTTTGTCCATGGTAAGACATCAATAATATAGCTAAAGTACCACAACCCATATACAGTCACACAGCTCGATTATAAGCTTGCTAGATATTGTAATTTAAAAGTACATCTTTTTTTACAAAAATCGATGCACTTAACTATCAAAATTCATCCAAGTTAGTATCAATGATATGCAATATATAACATTGAACAAGTCATAAATATATACTTAATAATTAAGTATATAACATGTCACCACAAAAATACATGGATCGAAATCACTGATGTACAAAATAACTTTTATATAAATAGGTGATTAATATCCAAAAATTTTTATCTTTATCGCTAATTGACCCAAACACAGTAATTGATGAACTCTTTGATCTATGAATTTGAAAATAAGCTATTCTGCTCTACGTCTTATGCAGACTATCGTATCTCTATATGATTAAAGTCAAATATAAAAATTATATACAATTATGAATGAAAAATTATAGAAAAATATCTAAACATCATAAGTTAGGACCCCTCCTAGGTTAACCAATTGATCTGAATTATCTAGGTATCTAAACCATCCACTAGTCCAGAAAGACATCTTGAGAGAGAAATCCATGAAGGGAGAGAAACAATCTAGAGAGATAAAATTTTAGAGAGAAAAAATAGAAAAAAAACTCATAGAGAGTAAAATAGAGAGAGAAGGTAGAGAGAGGAGAGAGAAAAAAAGAGAAAACTCTCTCTTTTTTTCTTTTCTTTTCTTTTCTTTCTTTTTCTTTTTTTTCTTTCTCTTGTTTTCTTTCTTTGTGAAAACAAGGGGATAGGGATGGCAAAATCGATCGACCCCATGGGTATGCACCCTATCTAAATTTGATCAAATCCAAAAAATAGGATTTGACTGAATTTGGATTCGGATTTGGATAAAACCCAAAAACTGTAACAGGATATAGGTAGGGTATGGATAGTGCTATTTTCTACCCAAATCTGAATCCGAATCTGATCCGAACCTACAGATATGTGTAATATCTGAATCCATATCCGAATATATATGTTTATAATTCTATTTTGATAATTCTATTTTGGTTGATAATATGCATAAAATTATTTTGATTATTTATATGTTCTATGTTGAATTGTAATTCTATTTCTATGTTTGATTTCTATAAATCTGGACTTATAAATTATATTCTATATTAATTGTTAATTTTATTTTGATTGATAATATGCATAAAATTATTTTGGTTGTTTATTTTTTTGGATATGGGGTAGGCATGGGGTGGGTATGGGTTGGGTATGGAGAAATGGATTACCTGTGGTATCCCTGAACCTATTGGATATGGAGATGGGTATCTCTTTTCTTATTCAATCGGATATTAGGTAGAATTTGGGTATAGGATATTAAGTTCAGATTTGAAGATGGATAGTACAATACCTGACCCAAACCCTACCCATTGCCATCCCTACAAGGAGAGAGGGTCTTAGGCCCCAGCTGACTCTCATGGCCGAAGCCCGCGACTGCTGCGACCATGATGGCTACGATGATGGTGGCTCAATCGTCAACAACTAAAATTAGGCCCCAATCAGCGATGGTGATCAGGCCAGCAAGAGAGGAAGAAAAGGAAGAACATGGGAGACTCATATTCAAGGAGATTTAGTGACTTGCCAGTCAAAAATTGATTACCGGTGATAGCTAATTGATGGGGAGAATATGGAGATAGAGCTGAGACTCTCTTACCTTGACTCTGGCAGTAGACTAATAGTGAATCTTGGAGTGCAATTGCTCACAACTGAGAGGTGATTCACTTAGAGGGGGAGAGAAAGGGTTTTATAAATGGGATCTAGGGCTCTGACGAGCTCTAGAATCCCAGTCTCACTCACATTCAAAGAGGGAAGATGGACTCCATAGGGAGTGCTCTCCCATTGTTTTTATTTTTTTGTTTTTTTGGTTCGATTTTGAGATTCATGCGAAAAAATTCGGGCCCTTACAGCTGGAAACGACGATATGAGAAACCCTAATTCTTAAGGATTTGGGAGTTTGGGAGGAGGAATGAGGATTAAGGATTGAGGACTGAGGGGGTGGACTTGAGTGTTTACTGTTTAGTGGTTAATTGATTAGTTGCTTAGCCAATTAGAATTAAAAAAATAAAATAGTTTAATATATATATATTTTAAAATATTAAATTAATATAATCTATAAATATTTAGCAGGTTCATGAGTTTTCAAGCCGAGTACCCCACTACTTGAGCTCGAGCTACTTGAGCTTGGCTCGAGCTCAATATCGGCGAGTCAAGTCGAATTTGGACTTGAGTCTAGCTCAATTAGCTTGCGAGCAGCTTAATTCATTTACAATCCTACCCTAACCCTCTCTCCCTCCCATCTTTTTGTTCTAGGGATGGCATAGGGTTGTCCTTTGTTCTCTTTCATCAGAGGTCAAAAGCCATCGCCCTCCAACTGCCCCACTCCTTAATCTCTCTCTCTTTCTCATATATTTTAATTATAAAAATATATTTTTACACAATTAGAAGATAATAAAATACTTGATTCTTCCAATTACACATCAAATGATGATATTTCAATTTGCTTATGCCAACTAAACATCATTATTGCAAGATGATGATGTAAACTTCCATAAGTGATATGTTGTAATTTAAAATGACTTTAAGATGCCTACAACCATCAATGAATCTCTTTGCTATGAAAAAGATACAAAAGAAATCAGTCATGCTCGCTTGATTGATTGATGGAAAGGCTAGCCCATCCTATTTATTACAAAGATAAAATATTTACAAGGATGCTCTCGTCCATGCGTACATGTTAATGATGAGACCTCATCATGTTGTTCATGCAAGGATAGGGTGCATCGAGGCTAGCCGAGTTGATTAGCTAAAAATTTAAGCTCGAATCGATTCAAAATATTTAAGTTCGAAACTCAACTCAAGATTGATCGAGTTTTAATATCTCAAGCTCCACTCGATTCGATCAAAAAAAAAATTATAGGAACACTCCCTCAATTTAGCTCAATTTCACTGATACCTTCTATACTTTAAAAATATCAAACTGATCATTCTAATTATCGATATATTCTAATATGATCTAACTATCTATCTTTATTAATAGATTTTATAAAATAATAAAATATTCTTATCTCCATTTCCTCCCTTCTCCTCTTCTCCGATTGATCCCTCTTCCATTGCTGACATCCCTCTTTCTCCCTCCTCCTCCCCTTCCTCAATCATTCTCCTCCTTTATGGTGGCTCTCTACCTCCACTCATTTCTCTATCTTCTCTCCTTCTTCCCCATCACTTTTTCTCCTCTTCCTTCTTTTCAAGCTGCCTATAAACCATTCCCCTTCATAGTGGCACCCTCTACCTCCATCCCTTCTTGCCTTCCTCCTCTTCTCCTTCTTCATCCTCTTCTCCTCCTTGTCCTCCTCCAACCTGTTCTTTGCTGACAACCCCCCTCCTCTCCTCTCCTTCCTCTTCATCCTCTCCCTTCTCCAAATCCACCCATCCCTCTACCTCCTTCTCTTAATCCTGATTCATCTTCCTCCTCATCCTCTCCCTCGTCCAAGCTGCTCATAAGCCATCCTCCTCCATGACGGTCTCTTCCACCTCCATCTCTTCTTGTGGCAACCTATCCTTCCTCCTTTCTTTTCTCCCCACAATCTTCTCTTTCTTATTCTCCTCCTTCTCCTATCCATTCCTTGCCGGCGGCCTCTCTCTCCTCTTTTCTTTCTCCTCATCCACTTCTCCTCCTTATCTTCTTCCTCCTCCAAGTCCATCCATGAGCAAAGAGCATTTTCGTTCATTGAGAGGGAAGTTAACACAGTTTATTAGTAAAATAAATGATTGGATCATATTTAAATATATTAATAATTTAAAAAAAAATTGTTAACTTCAATTTTATACTTTTTAAAGTACGTAATGTGAATAAAATTGGATTAAAATTAAAAAAATATTTTTATAATTTTTTTAAAATAATAATATTCAAAATTAATTTAATATATATTATTGAATATATATGTAATTGAATGGATTTGTAGATCTTCGAGTTGAATATCGTTCACATTTGACTCAAATTTAATAAAAAGTTGAAGCGATTTAAGCTTGAGCAATTTGGCGATGATGCATGAACCAAATTAGTTGTCCCGTCAATTCGCTCGTCAGGAGACAAACGAGGAAAAATAACTTATCGGTTGGTTGCTTGATTTTAGTGCCTCTTTTCAAAAAGGGACAATTACCATTGAATATGGGTTTGGGACGCCTGTACGTCACCTGCAGTGATTAGATTTGTGAAGGCAACATTTCAAGTGGTTCATCGCTGTCAGTTAAATAAATAAATTCTTTTATGTTCCTTTAGATGCAAAGTGGAATCCTACCCATTGGATGCAAAATGCTACGCATAATCACTAACCATAGCTAAGCTACGAGGAGCTCGTATGAGCTTTCTTTTTTTGATAAAGCACCTAACACCTTTCAAGGAGCGTGGGTTATATCCTTCATGCTCACTAACCATAGCTAAGCTACAAGGAGCTTGTATGAGCTTTCCTTTTTCTTTGGTAAAGCACCCACCACCTTTAAAGGTGCGGCTTGTATCCTTTATACGAAGCAATAATTGATCTTCTTCCGTAATATGAGCAATTGGATGACATTTTTACACATCATCCAAAGCATGATATATATCTTATAATTTGTGCTGATGGATGGAACACACAGATCGGAGGACTTTGCAAAATGAGATCCAATGGTTAACACTGTAAAAGAAAATCAATAATTTTTTTTATACGAAAGATACAATCGAACTCCTTTTTAGGAGAGGAAGATCAATAATTCTTTTGTACAGATTTTTTTTTAACAAAATTTAATAAAATACTTTCAAAATATGATGGGTTAAAAATTATTTTTTATTTTATCGTGTCACATGAAGTCGTGGGTTCAATCCAGAACCCATAATTTCAATGCCATCTCAACTAAAATTGTAGGTTTAACTTATGATTTCAAGTCCATATATCTACCTGACGTAGGCCAAAAAAATTTAAAGTTGTGGGCTTAACCCATGATTTCATTAAAATCATGGGCTAAAACCACGATTCTATTTTTTTTTTTCCTATCATTTCTCCTTCTCTCTCCCGATCCACACCCCTCCCATGCCTGTCACCACCACCCTCCATCCCCACCTCCGACACCATATGCCATAAAACAAAAAAAAAAAAATCTCCCCACAATCCCCCACCCTCCCGCCCGCTCCGCTCTCTTCGTTGATTTCCCCACTCTCTTCTTCTTCTTCATTTTTTTTTTCGCATAACGAGGGTGGAGGACTTGCAGGCACCGAGGACGGAGGGGATGGCGGGGCACGGCTCCTTCAAGTGCACGGGTCTTCGTGACCACTGCCCCCAGCCGCCCTCCACCCCACCCTCTCTATCCGTTAGAAAAAAAATTAAAAAAAATAAAAATCTCCCCCACACCCTGTGCCTGCTACGCTCGCGGCCCCCATCCCCTACGGCGCCCCTCCGCCCCACACCGTCGGTCTGTGCCCGTCACCACTGCCCCCCGCCCTCACCCCCGCCCTCTCCCCCACCAGCCACAAAAAAAAAATAAAAATAAAAATCTCCCCCACCTCCAGTGCACCAACTATGCTCGCACCCCCTAGCCCTCACGGCGCCCCTCTATCCCACCTCGTGGGTCCGTGCCTGTCACCACCGCCCCCACCTCCATCTGCCACAAAAAAAAAAAATTCTCCCATCCGCTCCGCTTCGTGCCCAACAACCCTCCGTGGCGCCCCTACGCCCCACCCCACGGGTCTGCACCTGTCACCACCGCCCCCCCAACTTCCATTCACTGCAAAAAAAAAAAAAAAATCCTTCACCCATCCCCTTTGCGCCCCACCCCCTCGGGCCCTCCTCTACCTCAACCACGTGGAACCCCAAATCTCTACCCCCGCCCCGGCACCCGCATTGCTCCTCTACGTCCGCCCGTCACCTGTCATAGAGAAAAAAAAACATGAGCAAAACTCAAGATTTTGGATTTGGTTGAAGTCATGGGTTTAATCCATGATTTCAACAGCGTCACGTTAGTCATCAAGATAGTCGTAAAATCATGAATTGAATCCATAATTTTATGTAGCATTATAAAATATAAAATATTATTCATTCAATCCTAAATTTAAAATATTTTATTAAAAATATATTATTTAAAAAAAATTCGGCATACCCACTAACCATAGCTAAGCTACAAGGAGCTTGTACATACTTTCTTTTTTTTGTAAAGCACCTTCCACCTTTCAGGGAGCGTGGGTTGTATCCTTCGTACGAAGCAATAATTAATCTTCTTTCATATGAACAATTGGATGACATTTTTACACATCATCCAAAGCATGATATATATCTTATAATTTGTGCTGATGGATGGAACACAGAGATCGGAGGACTTTGCAAAATGAGACCCAATGGTTAACATTGCGAAAGAAGACAAATAATCCTTTTGTGCGAAGGATACAACCGAACTCCTTTCCAGAGGAGGAAAGGCTTGCCTTCATGGTGATCCACAGCGCATCTAGAAATATTTTTTATATTAGTGGATCAAGTCGCAACCCATGGGATATAAATAGGAAGGAGAGGGTGCCAAGCTAGCCAAGCTAGTAGACTTTCATTCTATTTCTTTTGGATCGCTTAAGAAAATCAAGAAGACTATTAAGGAGTATGAGAGTTTGGAATCAAAATCGGAATAGATGACTCCTATTCCATCATTTGGTTAGAAAAAATCTTATTCTGATTTCGATTTTGGGATGAAATGAGAATGTCTCAATCTATATAGAACTCAGAGGGTATTTGGTTCGTAACCAAAATCGAAATGAGAATCGGAATCGAAATAACTTGGAATCAGAATCGGAATGGTCAAATCCTCCGAAGCGTTTGGTTCGTAACTGGAATCGCAATCGGAATCGGAATTAAAATGAAAATTTGAATCCATAAAGAAGAGTAGGGATTGAGTTTTATATAGATTGAGCCATTCCCATTTCATCCTGGAATCGGAATCGGAATGAGACTCCTCCCAACCAAACAACTGGAATGGAAGTCACTCATTCCAATTTTGATTCCAGACCCGCACTCCTCCCAACCAAACACTCTCTCAATCCCTACTCTCCACTATAGATTCAAATTTTCATTCCAATTTCGATTTCGATTTCGATTCCGGTCACGAACCAAATATTTCGAGGGATATAACCATTTCGATTCCGATTTGAAGCCATTTCGATTTTTTTCCCATTCTGATTCTAATTATGAACCAAACACCTCCTTAATGGATCCCCCGACAGGACATGCAACACATCTCTTGAAGAATGATGCCCATTATAAGGTCACTTCTCTTTTCATCGTCTTCTTCTTAATTTCTTTTGGGATATGCAGCAGAGGATAGGCAGAAAAAAGGATTAAAAAAATATGCAAGAGATGAGAAGAGGAAAAGAAGAGAAGTTTTGATGCCAGGGAAAACAAGAAAAAGGGAGTTTCTCTTTTCTCCATTTTTTTTTCTTGAACGTTCTTTCTATCTGGAATGTTTCTTGTCCCCGTATTTCTAATCTTTTTTGTACATTTTTTTTTCCAATATATAATGGAGACCAGTGTTTATCCACGAGAGCATGAACAACTTAAGGCATTGAGAGAGGTGACTAAGAAACAAGTGTAAAGTTCTAAACCTTTACATTGCAGAATGTTAAGTATTTAATTTTTTGGAAACTTTAAATTATGAACCATTGTAATGGCTTGATTACATTGATATGAATGTTACACCTGTGATACTAATCATAATACTGGTAGTTTTTCCATTTTTGTCTTGAGGAAAGTACTACAAATATTTATGATTGGAAAAGTAATTGGTGTGTGGTTATTTTGGATATCAATGGAAAAAATAAAATACATCAAAAGCACAAAATCTGAGAATATCTTGTGATTTTATCCATGCCATCGATGCATCCATTTATGAGTGGGCAAGAGCCATTCCCACTTTTGTTTTTGGTGGTAGAAGAGCCATTCCTGCTGTAGGCAACGCTAAGGGCCTCACTTCATCTCTCTTTTTAGATTTTTTTTTTATTTTTCTTTTGGGAACAGTGGGTTCTTTCTTCTTTGATGTTTTGAGGAGTGTTGCAAAGTCGAAACCGGTTTTTGTTTAGGCCCGCTCTTTTATCTCTATTGTAATGTGTTATTGTATCTTTATGTAATGAAGTATGATTTTGATTATTCAAAATTACGATCAAATATTTTAAGAGTTTGTTTGGATGATTGAACTGTAAAATTTATAGAATTTATTAATTAGACCAGTATAAGTAGCAAAATCATAAGCTTACAGACCATATTAAGTCTATATTTATAAATATGCAGCAGTGCTTTTGGAGTAGACCGGCCCATATTCCATGAAGAGAAAAAGCCTCAGCGGATCTTTTTTTCTTCTTATGGGATCCAAACCGGCCCACTCCAAAATCACTCCTACATATTTATGAATATAGATCTAGTTCAACCTAAAATCTTATGACTTTACTGATCATACTGGTCAAACACATGGATCTCATGAAATTTTTAATCTAATCATCCGAACATACCATAAGTGTTGTTAGAATCCAGTGCTTTGATGTGCTAACTTGCTTAAAATAAGATTTTGTTTGTAATCCGAGAAACATTGGCCTAACCTTATTTATCATTCACGAGAAGTGAGAAATCTTGTTTTAATTTTTCGTAGAGTATAATAGCGGACACCATATATTTTTTATGATATAAAGTGGATTTGAAATTACCATCATATTCATGCAGTATACGAAGTATGTCATATACTTTGATTTTCTGGTTTTACGTTGTTGTGTCTAATAATGACCCTCAAACTAATATCGGACCTTTTCTTGATTCAGTATTCTTACATAACAATGCTAGATTAGTTTAGCTATCCAAAGCCAGATGATTGGTGAATTGTTTAACTAACCTTTCAGGACATTCAATCTTTAACTAGTTATGTATAACAAATGGTAAATAAGATTAAATCTTTAAAGATTGGTTAAAATTGAAATTGCATACATCATTCGGAAGCATAGTGCACTTCGACTATGTTAAATGAATTGTAATGACGGCATATCTTGTTCTAAGTTGGCGATCTATTAACGCTTAACCTTATGTGACTTGACTATAATTAGCATTCAGATAACGCCCCATGGCCCTGTATCCCCTCTTCTCAATTTTTTGATATTGCAGGAATTTCTGGATGGGGCCTCCAAAGGAGTGCCAACATCTTTCTATACTTCTAAAGCTCATGAATGCAAAGAAGACAATTGAGCTTGGTGTGTTCACAGGTTATTCACTTCTTGCAACAGCACTAGCATTACCAGAGGATGGGAAGGTTTTTCAACTCCCCTTAATAACATTTAAATAATGTTGTGTCCAGTTGTTTCTGTTCACCGGTAATTTCAATACCTATTTTATGCATAGGTTTGAGGCCATGATTTGGGGGTTTTAGGCATTTATAATGCCTAAATCATGATCATCCTAGCAGATTTTTGATTAAAATGATCCATCATTGATTTGGAATAATTAAATATTTACTAAAAATTTTGCAATTAGTTATAGTCTAACCAGAACACATGTTTGGAGAGAGTCAGTCAACATAATATAGTAAATTTTTGGTAAAAGATTTAATGATTACAAAGTCAATGGTGGATCATCCAAGTTAAATAACACCCCTGAAAATATCTAAAATAGAAAATATGTATCTTCTGTGGACCAAATGCTTGTGGAGGTAACATTCATCATACATCGAGTATAATATTTTCTATGGTGTATGGCAATCATCCTTTGCTCTAGCAATAAAAGCAACAGATAGGTCTTTAATTAATAAAAAGAGCTTAACATAGGAAAGGAAAATATTCTTTTTTTGATCTAAAACTAAAATGCCACCCCATGGTTAAACTATCATTGGACTTTCAACCAAGACAATTGGTAAGTGAAACTCTATATAGAAAGTTACTACCATATGATCATGATAACAAAATTTCCCTCATAATTGTAGGTAAAAGAACATGAGTTGTTTGATTTTGCATTTGTTGATGCCGACAAATTCAACTATGGAGAATACCATGAACGCTTGCTTAAACTTGTGAAGCTTGGAGGAGTTATTGTCTATGATGATACTCTTTGGTCTGGTCGTGTGGTTGCTTCAGTGGGTACTCAGAGACTGCTTTCTAAAGTTTAATCATTTTTTGGCTACTGACTCCCGGATTGAGATGTCACATGTTTGTGTTGGAGGTGGAATCATCATCTGCAGGCGTCTAATCTAACTTTCGGGGTTTCATTGCACTCTTCATGTATATTTTGATTATAAAAGAATAAAGTTTGGGGGTATTCTTGCCATGAATAATTTTCCATCTTTGATTGGCTCACGATATATGTAAGCATCTTATCGAACTATGTGGTTTGATTGCACACTTCTTGTGTGTTTTGATTATTAAAAAAGATAAAGTTTTTGGAATATTCTTACCATGGATCATTTCCCACTTTTAATTGGATTAAAAAATTTTCATCCAATTCAGTATTTGTCCATTCCTTTGGTTGGAGAGCTATCTTTGTTTCCATCAATTTTATGATACACACACAGGCTTGTGAATTCCTGTGGCACTCCTTTACTAGTTGATGTGCAGGTATCGAAATCTCCCTTACCCAACCTCATGATGCCTCGAGGAGGGGGAGGGGGCACCCCAGGTCCTATGTGACCTTAGCATCCCCAGTGAAGTCATGTAACTGAGAAAGCGTGAGGCATAGTCTTTCATACCACCATGTCACAGACTCGTAACCCAAAATAATTTAAACTATTGGGTAGAGGATCGACCCAAGCTTACCTATGTGGCATCTCGTTCTCATAGCTTAATTTACATTGCACATTTCGCATTATTTTCTTCTTCTTTTTTTTTTTTTTTCTGCTCTTGTTCCAACTGCTCAGATTTTTGGAGAATTGTTTATTTAGTCAGACCAGGTTCTCATTTTGACCCAGCTGTTTATCCCTTCAAGTCTGCATTGCAAGTTGCGTGTTAGAAGATGGATTTACTAAGCCTAATACAATCATCGCTTAAGTTTTAGGTAAACTAAGGTTATTTACATTGTTCCATTAGTGGGAGCTTGCAACTCCCCTCTTCTTCTTTGCTTAAGCTTAGAGCATACTTTGATGCTAACTACGCTAGTATGTGCTATTAATTGTAACCATATCATTAGTTATTGTCTTAGGGATTCTTGCATTTTTTGGAAGCTTAAAAAGTGGAAAATAAATCTCTTATTCAGGCGATAGAGTATATATGGTGCCATTGCCAATAATAGTGTAAAGATTGCTTGATTATTCGCTTGTTGACATGGGTAATTGTTGCTGGCACACCAATCTCACTACTTCGAGAACTTGAGTATTGTTCCAATAGCCAATGGTTAGTTCTATGACGGTGCCAAAATATTAAAGTTGATTGTCATTTTACTTGATATTATTGTGTCACTCATGCTCTCTCTATCATATATCTTCTCAGTAAAACAAATTCCAGAATTTTTTTTATGAAGTTGCGCATAGCATAGAGATTCTCCTTCCATATGCAAAGTTTGATGTTACACTTAATGTAATGTGGGTATGATATTTGGTGGTATATTCACCTTGGTGGTGACAACATTCTTTTATGCACGTGTGCGCACACATACTATGCATGCATGCGTGGATACATACATACTTTGAGCTTTTAGTTGGTTGCTAATTTTGCCAAACTTACTCTTTTCATCTCCGACATTGCAGTACTTCCACTTTGGCGCCCCCAAAGTTGGTGGTATTACGGAGGTTAGAATTTAAGATGCCAAGACATCAATCTGTGAAGGTCTTATGTGCATGTTGAGTGAACAATTGCTATAGTTATACCATCACACTAAATAAGGCCTTCATTTAAGGCTAAATTATAGCCAATCTAGACCAAAACAGATCTAGTATGTTTGCATTTCAAATGTAATCTTATCAATGTATTTACTAGATGAATCAAACTAAAATTGACAAGTAGTGATGCTTATTGACATTGGCCAGGATTAGGAAATCCCTTGTCTTAAGGAGGGATTCAGAGTAGCATAGCAAAAAATAAGAGTTTAGGCAAAAGCGAAAAAGCAAAGGGTAACTAGTAGTCCAGTATCTATTACTTGCTATTGAAGATTTTTATTGATGCAGCATGCAGGAACCCATCAAAAGTATTTGAAGGATGTCTATAACTCATTAACCATTTGCTTGTTTTTCAAAGCAGTTTGCTCTTTGAATTATTCCTTGCTCCAATTATTTCCCTCTCACTTCTTCCCTATCTAGCCTGTCTAAAGTGGTGGCTACCCATCACCATTGTTAGTGGCTACTAGTTTACTCTAACCTCTCATCTCCTCCGACTATCATCCAGATCTCCGATATATCACAATTTTCTACATTGATTAAGAAGTTTATTGTTGGATAGTGAATAGGGGTGGAAGTTTTATTGATTTTATGATACCATACCTGGTAATGCTATGAATAAATGAGCTTCAATTGGCTGAAATAACCAGACAAAATATTGTGTATATCATTTAAGCACTGGTTTATACCGATATTTCGGCTGAGATAAAAGCCATCCTTTAATCACCAGGCAGCAAGTACCCTACATGAGATCAAAGCCAAGTCACTTCTATTTAGTCACATTATCTGCGCATTGCGATCGTGGGATCAATTTGCATGCTTATACCCTGTTAATTATTCTCAATCTATTCATCATTTGCACCAATTGGCACTCTGGAACTGATGGTCATTGCCATAAGTTTCTGCTTTCAGTCGGTTAGTGAAAGAAACATGCATTACATTGCAGGCCAACTTATATGCCAAGAGGAAAAATTATATGTGTGTGGTTCATCAAACTTATTAGCATACGAGTTACATAAGTTATGATACCGAATGTAAATCGTGATTAATTCTTAATCAAAATGCATAGATATTTGAACTGGCTGTAGGCCAGGTCGAAACCAAGTCCACACTAACCATGACAGAACTTGGTTCAATTTTGCTAAAATTTTTGAACATGGTTTGAGTCATTAGCTCAAAGTTAGTTCAGGTTACTTGAAAAGAGGAAATAGACCATAGAGTTAACGAAAGGGGAAGGCCAAATGGGAAATATACTTGACCATGTTTTATGGTCGGTGTTTGCCGGTTTATTTCCCACTTTTCTCACCCATCACTCCTACCTTTTGTGGACATTTCTCATGCAATCACTGCTAGCTAACATCCATATAATGAAGCATATGACCAAAATGGCTCTTTATTGGTTTCGTCAAGGAAAAGGAGGCTCTACGCTGGACAGGTAATTACCAATATCTTGTTCAATACGAAGACCATTATGGCAAAAAAGGAAACCTTGGTAACGTTGCATTACGGAATAAAAGGAGAAATTGTCCCTCTATCTCAAGAATCAACTCTAGTCTAGAGAAAATTAGGGAACAATTAACTAAGTAGTTGACTTCTCATCCAAATAAAAATTTAAAAAAAAAAAAGTCATGCAGTTGATCTATAAAACTTAAGCAAGCAAGGAATAAGTCAATATTGCATAACATGCTTCGCAACTACTTCATGTGGCCTCTATCTCGTACACATAGAAACTAAAATAAGGAAGATGATTGGTTAATTAAATGAATAAATGATATGAAGGATATTCAAACTTATGACCACCAATAACTAAGGTGTCGATGCCACCTTAATTAATTACTGAATCCTGATGCTTGAGACTGATAAGATGTAATAACTCAGCCTACGGCTGCTAAGGGACACTGCAGCATAAGCTTGTTTTGGAGCTGACTGGTTCTCCTTGTGAGAAACTAGAGTTTAGATGGGAGAAGTATATGAAAATCTGTATGGATATATATTTAAATATATATTAGGTGTATTAAAGAGGTTTTGGATGATTAAGTAGGACCAAGAATCCTAATTAATAACTTTCTAACTAGTTCTTTTTTCGTTGGACAATGTCATGGATAATTGTGATTAATATTAGAGCTAACTATCTTACAACCCATATAGTGGGAGCTGCGTCATAGGCCCTTTTGGAGCTAAACATGAGCCAAAGTGGCATTTGTAATTTGATCCTTCTGGTTAGGACACCAACCTAAATTGGTAGAGCATGTGAGGATCCAGGGGTCCATATGTTTAATCCCACATTGTATGTGTACTAAGGTCTTGCTGAGGCCTCTTCCTTGCCCTAAGTCATTCCTGTCATTATTGACCATGGTTGTAACTGTTGCTCCTCATCATCATTGCCTATCTTTCACCATGATCAAGAAACCTATTGATGGAGAGTAAATAGGGATGAAAAAAGTTATTGAATATTTAATTTCATATCCATTGAGCGATATCTCCAAATACATCGGTTTAAATTGGTTGAAGCAATAACAATCAAAATACTATATATGTTTTGTCAATTAGTAATAATACATATTTGTATTATATTGATGATCCAATGGAGATGAAACCATGCTTTAATTATAGGTGAATGAGTACCAACTATAAGGCTCTCAAAACCATAATCATAACCATCCACACTTTTTCCAACTATATCAGTGTTGGCTTTATATGGCTTCTCATTTGCCAGGTAGTCCTAACTAGGGCCGTCTATGATGTGAGGTTTCTCTATATCCTTCCTGAGAATCTCCTACCATGTTACCATAGATCTCATTTCTACCTTCATATCTTAGTTGTACATGTATATAACATGTCATTTAATCACTTATGCAGCTCCTCCAGCATCTCTAACATATTCATCTCTAATACGTGGTTTTTTTCTATGTAAGAGTTTGCAATAGTATTTTGTTTATAAGAATAGAAGGGTCTAATCCCCGTCACCTAGCCAGTACCCACCTTATCACCCGAAGGCTTGACTCTAACTAGATTCGAACCCTTGCCCCCTTCGCTAAGGACGATACAAAATGACAAAGTACTCGATGGTACATAAGATTCTATTTTCCATTATAAGCCAATCTTCCTAATAAGCTTAAACAAGACCAAATCAATTCAGTTGATAATACCATCCAAAATTATTGGCACGCTTGGATTCGAGATAGGATCCTTCTTGATGTCAACAAAATTGTCTGCGGCTTCATCTAGAAGAAGGGTGCACGGAGGAGAGAGGTGCATGACATAAATTGGAATAATCTCATCCATCCTAAATCTCATGATGGGCTTAAATGATATTTTTGTATTTTGATATTCGGATGCTGGGTGATATTTGATATTTTCAATATGTAATCGGCCGCTTGGAGTGTCTGACCTAATATCTATTGGTATATAATCATTTTCATCATCAATATGTAGGTAGCCTCAACAAAAACGAGATATGTTCTACAAAAGGAACAAAAATCAGGACAAGTATTATAAAATATCATATAGGGTGAGTTTTATAGTTTCGATATTTTTTTTCTAATATCAATCTTAAAAAATAAATTTAAAAATAAAAAAAAAATATTAATAAAATTATTAGTCCCACAATTAAAATATTCTCTTTTTTCCTCATTTTCAGCATATGCCTTTTAATAATACATATCATATGACTATATGATACGTACTAAATATATAGCCAGATATACATATCGTAAGCTTTTTTTTATACATATCTAGCAATGATCATCAATACACAACTATAACTAAACTGATATATAATTTACCGAACTTAATATTCATCAGTATACAGTATATGACTAGTTGACACATATCTACCAAACTATTCATCCGACGTCCCAATATACATCTCTAGATAAAGCGATATATAATTTTCAGAATATAACGTTCATCAGTACATAGCACATGAGAAAATGATAAACACTAGACGACTTATTGATACATACTATAATTTTTTTTGATACACACCTACCAACGATCCAATACATACTTATAAGTAAATTAATAATAGTTTACCAAACTTAATATCTATCAATACACAGTATATAGTCAATTAATATATATCTAGCAAAATATTCATTCGACGTCCCAATACATATTTCTAGATAAAATGATACATATTTTTCATAAACTTTTAGATGCAAAGATCTTAAAAAAAAAAAAAAATAGAAGAGAAAAAAGAGACTCAAAAAAAATCTCATGGATAGAAAAGATGGGGCATAAGATTTGAAAGAGGAGAAAAAGACTTGGAAAGAAAACCTTACGGATAAAAAAAAAATGACTTTGAGGAAAATAATGGATGTAGGATTTGGAAGAAGAGAAAAAGACTTAGAAAGAAAATCTTACAGACGAAAAAAAAATGACTTGACGAGAAAAATAATGGATGGAGAGACTTGATGAGAAAAAAAAAAATATGTACAATCACGAAGGATCTTTCTTAAGCATGCATTTTGTTCTCTTTTTTTTATTATTTCAGTTATGAAACTAACAAACATCGTTAATACAAGAAATCCAATTCCTATTTGACTTTTAAGTTTCCTCTTTAAGATACGAAAAAAAGAAAACGTGGAATAAAAATATGATTTTTGTCCCTTCAAAAGTTGGGGTTGGTGCAATTTCCAAGATTTGATGTGATACACAAAGATCGATTAAATCGTGAATCACCAAACAATACCAAATAGATCTAGAAAATTATTTTTAACAAAATAATGAGAAAATAGTTCTAAACCTATAATGCACAATGGCCAACAGAGTGTCAATCCAATGTCCCAACCCTAACATCTCTAGTACATCGTGAATGTCTATGGATCTCTATCACAATGCACCTAAACCACTAAAGGGCTTTCTCTAGTATCTTCTCCAAGCTTATACATTGAACAGTTTAGTCTGAAGGATACTCTGTTCCCCTAAGCCAGAGTAATTCAATCCTTAGAAACCAAGAGCAATGTACGTGCAATCATACCATGAAGACTGATCATATGGCAAAAAAGATTAGAAAGTACACAAGGGCTAGTAAATTTGGCACTTTTGCTAACTAACATAACTTTGTGTAGGCGCTAGACATCGTTTGCCTTTTTCAATTATTTTTACCAATATTTCTTTCACATCTTTAATACATCTGACAAAATCAATTACATGACATCAATCTTTCAGCTTTAATTCTTCACCAGATGGTCATTTACCACGCAACAAAGAAATGGATCAAAAAGTAGCAGTAATATGGCACATGCCCCTTACAATGCAAACGGTTCTCCATCTGGTCGTCTCTGATAACATGCTAATGGATTAAACAGCTGAGGTACACTAACACGAGCAAGACTTGTATGACTAGTATCCTTCACAGACACAGTACAAACTCTAATAATGAAAAGATAGTCCGAAGTCTCCTGTTCTGTTCCTAGTTGCATAATTGCATACATCAGCTTCAGGATGGTTACTCCAAGAGCATCTTTGTCCTTCTACTAATACAAAGTTTGTCCTCCAAGAATAACAACTAGGGTTAGACAAACTAGCATAAAAATATTTTGCTTCAACAGTCAAGCCCTGAACCTATTTATTCAAAATACTCTTGACCAATTCATCATCTTCTTCGTCAAGTATCAACATTGATGAAGCCATAAATGATGATCAAAGTTTACCATCAGTACAACCTCGTCAGACTTGCACTTAACTAACATTCAGCATCCTCCCTAAATTGGAAACCAACTAGCTATTACAATTTTGATTTCCATGTGTCAGTAATAAATACATCTAAATATATCACCAATCCACTGATGCAAAACAGTATCATTCTAGTAATACAAATTGGGTCCTCACACATATTAATCTTTCCAATTAAAATAAATCATGTTTTCCCTTTCGTCTAATTACCACCCAAATTGAACTTCAGAACAGCATATGTTCTCATTTTCTTCCTTTAGATGCATATCCTAAGCCATTCCATCTGGCACAGCAGTTTAAATAATCTTACCATTATTCAAGATATTTCATGGAGCTGTTGACAGTTATATTACTATATTCTTCGTATGAAGCTGTGGTCTATAATATCCTTGTCAAACCCACAAATCAGACAAGCACCATAATTACATCAAATTTTAGATTCCGTTTTCAGCACTGGGATTCTTCACCAAAGCATATTTTTGGGTGTTGACAGATATAGGAAGCACTTTAGATGAATTATTAGATAAATACAAAATGGTCCCCTGAGAAAGAACCTAGGATGCCAATCAATTACTAAACCAGGTGGTTGAAATGGTGAGGCATAGCATGAACTTGATCTCTTGACATCTAGTTTCACATAATATCCTAATAAATATGAACAAAAAACCTTAAGTGAGGACTAAGAATAATGGTCAACAGTTGCCGTGTACCAATGACATAAGGCATTTGAGGGTGAGCAGTACTAAAGTTCCATTGCTCGAAAAATGAAAAATGTTTAATGTTAAATAATGGTCGAAAATAAGATAACAAAAAGGCTAATTATATCTTTTTATTATCAAGGAAAAAAAAATCTCATTTCCTTACCCCAAAAAAGGGGTCTCCTCTTGCTTGGTAGATTATTTATTTCCACAAAGATTTGAGGATATAATAATGATATTCTTCTATATAAATAGTTGAACTACCAATTGAGGATACCCATCAACTCTTCCAAGACCTCAGCATTTTTCCCCTATCAACAAGCATTTATGCAGTTTATATAAGTGTAGGTGCTTACATATCACCTTTCTAATTCCCAAAGTCTTCCTATACCAAGTACTGAAAGCATGATTAAAATCTCCAGTAATTTTATTTTCTTAAAACATCAGACAATTATAAACTGCCAAGTATTGCACCCATTAATTGGCTCCCCAATAAACGAATCTAGGACAAGAAGAGAGAAGAGAAACAAAAAGCATTCATTTAAAAGAAATATCAAATGCTTGTAGGCCAGGAAATGTAGTCTCACAACCACATGTTTTACTCTATTTAATGTGGAAGGCTTTGTATCCAGCAATAAGAGATTGGCGTGAAGCCTTTAATCATCCCATTTAAGTGGCCAGGATTACACATGACCATAGCCCTTTCCCACCCTCTCCTAACAACTCAGAGCTCCCCTATCTTTATAGACACTCCCATCACAATTGACTAACTCTTGCCCAGACCTTTTACTGTCTTTATCCTGTAACTGCAAATGGCACCAGCCAAGAGTAAGGGAAATTTTATAAATCAAGCTGCATAAATAATAAAGAAAAATCTGCCGGTATGTCACAACTACTCATTCTTCTCTCCATATGCACCGCCCAACAACCAAATGCAGCATTAACTTGAAATAGCATTTAATATGCTTGAGGCCTAGCATACATGAATCATGTCCTTATAGCCTAAAAACAAACAATTTAAAACAAATGACCTGCTAAGAATTAGGAAATGCTTGATGGTTATTATTATTGTTGCCTTGTTGCACACAGGAATCTGTTTATGTGTTTTCAAGGCACAAATGGTGCAACAAATTAATTTTATTATATAACATCGCACTTAATTATATTGTTCTCACAACATATGTGGATATATGCGTCTACTTAAGCATCAAATAAGCAAAGAGACAAAGACTATGATATGAGAACACTATAAATATCTACTAGAAACTTGTCCCTTGTTAAAGGGACCGAAACTCCTCATTATGAGGCACCGTAACTTCCTCATAGAAAAGGCAGCTACTTGTTTCCTAAGCAGGTGTCTGATGGAAATTGCAAAGGTCTTGTATTTAAGGATTGGTCATAACAATGAAAAATCAAGGCCCAGGACTGATGCCAACCAAAACATGATATTTTTCCTTTTGTTGCATCTTGGCTTACAAAGAATCTAAAACTAACCTAGGCAATAGGAACCACCTAGGTGGTGGTTTGTAAAGTCACATGGATGAAAAAGGACAGGTTTTTCATGCAAATTTACGGAAAAGTCATCCAATAACTAAAGAGTAAGCATCGAGGTAAATTAGAATCAAACTCATCTTACCAGATACATTAGAGGTGCAACTTACATCTATATAAAAAAGGAGATATTTGAGGAAAACAACTTCCTTAACAAACAACTTCAATTTCCTATCATACTCAATATCTTTCAGCAAAAAACTTGAAAAACTATCTGCAAAATACTTCATAATCATGCTGGAGTTACAGAGATAAAAAGTCAGTAATTATTGATCTGCAAAAAAAAATTGAAAACCAAAATAAAAATTAACAATGAATATAAGCTCGGAACTTAAGACCTGACCATGCAGCAAATCAACATTGTCATGCAAAAAGAAAAAGAAAAGTAAAGACAATACAGCATGTTTTAGCATGCAAATGGTACCACTCATTTCTGACAAGCTATAAGCATAACCTTGAATGGTCCAAATAGGAATTCACTGGCTTCATGTAATGTAGCAAAATTCTACAAGATTCTTCATTGAGAAGTAATATACAAATGTATTATCATTAGAACACATATCAGAAGTCAAGGAGACAGTATTTATAATGCTGTAACTACATCATAACATAGTACAAGTAACTTAAAAAGAGCAGAAGACAGACACAAAATTACCAAGCTTACATTCAGTGAGGCACCTGAACTCCGCAAAGCCAAGACCCTCATAAAAAGTTGATCTTACCAGAGACGAGAATCCTGTCAGAAACTAAGGCTTTCTCCTTGGATGGTTTGCTGGGCCAGGCAACCCTTCAAACAATTCCAGCAGATGGTTCTCCAAATCCTCAGCAGTGTACTTTATGTACTTTGCTGCACGCCCACCCTCCAGTTGACCTCCAAACCTTCCCATAAATGAGCGGTACGCAGGGATGACCTTTTCTGCTATAGATATTCTCAGTTCTTCTCTGAGCTGGGGATCCGGAACCTTCCAAGCTGTCTGGACCCTATATATTTCTTCAAATGCCAAGTTAAAACTCTTGAACCTTTCCTTGAGAGCCATCCTGGAACCACTATTAGAGCTCCCGCTCCCACTCCCATATCCATCATCCTTTAGATAAGACAACACTTTGGTCCAGGAAGTTCTAAGGTAGCTCGTGTCATATTGCCGGATTTGGCCCCTTCTTTTACGTATCCAGTGGTCTCCTAAAAGCCTCCCAAGTTCCGAATCCTTCACTTTCTGAACTATATAAAGTATGTTGTTCATCAAAAATATGTATTGCATCGCACCATCTTCATAAAGTTTAGATTTTTCTTCAAGATTAGACTCCAAATAAGAAATCAACAGCAGGAGACGCCTGCCCAATGGAGTCATACTCCCCAAACACCTGCTATCATCATTCTCACCCCTTTCAGAACGATCCTGATCAGCACCACCCCCCATTCCACCATCTTCAAGAAGCAAATCCAGTGTATCACTATAATCAACCAGCAGTCTCACATAATTCATCACATACCGTGTCAAGGGATGTATGTCGCCCGCCTGCATTGGCTTCCGAGATGACTCTCCCTTGACCGCATTCTCAAACTCCAAAAGGGTGCCCCTCACAGCATCTCCCAACCTCCTCAGAATCCCCTCAGCCTCGCCACATATAATCTCCCTCGAGTCTCCCAAGAACAAAGCTTGCAGGTCCGGCATCACATCAGCAAGAGCTTCATACATGTCCAGTATCCGGAAAAGCTTCTCCGGTGACCGCTGACAGATGGTGATGGCATCCCCAAAGTTGAGCAGCTGCATGACACAACCCTTGGCGGTCTCTGCGAAGCACTCCTCCCTCAGCTCTTCACAGGCAGCAAAGATCTGGTCGCAAAGCCGCCTCTCCTCCATGAGAAGAACCCTGGCGACGATCTTGACGGCCTGAATCCACTTCTTCATCTTGTCATTGAGCATCCGCCACTCCATCCTCTGCACCTCCTCGATGCTCATCCGGTCGACCCCGAGAATGATGAGGCACTCGTCGAGAATGTCACGCCGGACTGTGCAGTATACTTGGTGGAGCTCCCTCCAGTACTCGGCCCAGATCATGCGGTCGGCGATCTCTTTGAGGCTGGCGATGGCTTCCGGGCGGATCAGATCTACGCTGCGATCGTCCGAGAGGCTGCTTCCACTTCTGTCCTCGGGACTTCCCTCTTGCTGCTGTGGCTGCTGCTGTTCTTCTTCGACGGAACCCTCCAAGTCCTCGATGTTCTCGCCGCTGTCGGAGGCGAAGGAGAGGGAGAGGCGGCGGATGGAGCCGTAGAGGCCGTCGGCGTTGAGGGGGACGGTATTCTGGATCATGAGGTAACGGAACTCCTCCTCGAGGCGGAACATGGCGATCTGGAGCGCGCTCTCGGCGCGCAAGCGGAGGTCGCCGGCGGCGGCGGAGGGGGAGGAGGAGGGGGAAGGCTGGGGATCCGCGGCGAAGGAGATGACCTCGTCGACAGCGGCGAGGAATTCGGCGATTTCCTCAGGAGAGGCCTCCCAAAGAAGGGAGTCGCAGGAGGAGGGATCCCAGCGGAGGATGACCTTCTCGGCGGCGTCGAGGCGGGCCTCAACCTCGGACGGCTCGGCATCGCCGGCGCTGCCTGCGGAGGCGGAGGAGTCGTGAGGGGCGCGAGGAAAGAGGTCTTCGTTCATGACGGAGAGGCGATTGTCGAAGCCGGAGAGGATGCGGATCATGTCCTCGGCAGCGTTCTTGGATGTGGCGAGGCTCTTGACGATGTGCTGCGCCGTCGCGATCACCTTCTCCTGGCCGTCAACCCGGGCCGTCGCCGCCATCTACCGCCTCCTCCGCCTCTGCGATCGGAGTAACTCCGCCTTCCACTAGGGTTTTGGAGGGGTCCAACGACCGGATCGAAGACGATAAAGAGGCGGGGGACAAGAGATTAGGCTTAGGGTTAGGGATAGGGTTGGTGGAAAAGAGAAAGAGAAGGATCGCAGATTCCACCGCCGAAAGATTGCGATTTCTTTTTTGGCCGGCTTGAAAGCTTCTTCGTGACGCCAAGGAGCGCCTCCCCCTCTGTTACGGTCAATTTATAATTTATTTTTACTGCGTTTCAAAAGATTTACTCTGCCCTGCTATATAGCGAAATTTTTTGTGCACGGGCCCGAAAAATCCAACGTGGAGTGCCGTGGATTGATCCATATAATTATTAATTTTTAATATATATTTAATATTTATAAATTAATTTTTTATTTAAAATTTTTATATGATAAAAATATTTTATTTTTTAAAAATTATAATATTTTATATTTATGACATCCTGCGTTCATGATATACACAAGATATCATATATTTTTTAAAAAAATTAAAATATTTTTATCATTCAAAATTTTTAACGAAAAATCGATTTATAAATATTAAATATGTATTAAAAAATGATTGGACAAAAATACTCCTCTCATATTATAATATCTTAAGTTGATATTCTGAACTATATTACGTCACAGAATGTCATAAATTTTTTTAAAAGATGAAGATATTTTTATCATATAAAATTTTTAAACAAAAATATCGATCTGTAATATTAAATATATGTTGAAAAATGATGATTACATGGATCAATCGGATGAGACAGTGTATTTACATCGAATTTTTTACACCATCATAATCATCAACCAAACGAAGCAATGCACTTTACATCAAATTTTTTACAGTGTCGTAATTATCACATCAAATTTTTTACACCACCATGATGCACGAAAAATTTCTCCTACTATATATATAGCCCAGTTTCAAGTTAACGAAGTCTCAGGTTAGAAATGGGCCAAGAAAGCCCCAGGTTGGCCTCAGGTTGGACTTTGGGCTTGGACCCAAAGCGTTAGGGTCCGATTTTTTTTTTTTTTTTTCTTGGCAGCAAAACATGATTAAGTTCAAGGGTTTTGGCCGATTCTAGGATGTGGAGCTGCTACAACTTTGTGTGTTTGTCGCCCCTAGATTCGGGTTATATCGAAATTAAGTTTGATGGATCTATTTATCTAGATGCAGTGGGAGTAGGCTTTGTTATCAGAAATTAAGATAGGCAATCCATTTAGCTATAGTGATTTTCATCTTGGAGACATCAGTTTTTAATGTAGAGTTTTTTTTTTTGGTACAAAAAATGGGATGAGGGAGGGCTCATCAGCATAGCAATCTCCCTGCCCTCACCCGTACAGGCATCGGGGATAAATTCCCTCATTTAATCAACTACGCATGGTCTCAAACCTGTAGTGCGTGGAGCAGATGCCAAGACCCATTCCGCACGGGCTACCACCGCAATGGTGCAGAGTTATTTAGAGGCTTGGTATCGGTTGAAAACTATAGTGATGAATTTTGAAAGAGATCGAATCATCTTGGAAAGAGACTCAAATATTGTGGTATTCTAGACAAATGATCATGATTCTTCTTAACATCCGGTATTTCTAACCATAAGCACTCTTTATGCTACAATGCCTAATTTCTCTTGTCACTATATCATGCAGAAAGTAAATTAAATTGCTGATTCTTGGCAAATTATGCAAGTATGGAGTCCCATGAAACGGTTTGAAATGATAGTTTTCCCACTGATCTTGCTAATGAATGTAGGAGGTTGTTTTATGAATTGTATGAAGCTTCTTCACTCTTTATTATCAGGCAAAAAAAAAAAAAAAGGAAGGGCTCCCGGCTGGAAACCCGACTTAGAGCCTGGCCCAACTACTAGCATGCTCAAGAAATGGGTGATGCTGTATCCATTATTCTTCTTCAAGTCTGTCTCATACAATGTTCTCAAGAGCAGCATTCTCTTTAAAAATTTGCTCTTTGGACATGAAAGTATCATAAGAATGAAAATAGATGATGTACCAAAATATCTATATCCATATTTTTTTTTATTTAAATATTTATGCATATCTATATTTGTCTTAAAGAGATATGGATATAAATTGAATATTGATAGATACAAATAGGTCAGATAGGTAAACTTTATGACCAGCAAATCAAAAATATCATTAATGGAAGGAATATTAAATTTATAATATATTAATATAATCATTTATTTTTTTTAAAAGTTCATGAGAGCTATAAAAATTGAATAGGATTAAAGATAGAATCAGATATTTGAATATAGATTGGATTGTTGTCCATCTATATCCAATTTTTTTTTATAGATACTAATAGATATTAACCAGATGCTCAAGTTGGTATCGATAGTTTTGTTAGAGAAATTTATAAAAAAAAAAACTCAAAATTTTCCTAAAATTTTTCTCCAAACATTTTAACTTTATCTTTTAATTTTACAATTTAAATGTTTTAATCTCTTCATTCCCATGATTTAATTTTTTCTAAATATTGATGAAATGGCCAATATAGCCTTTAGCATTATTGAAATGAAATCATTCATAAGCGATTAGAACTTGCATCTAAATCCTGCAATTCCCAGATATTATTTTAAATATTCTACAAATACACTTGTAATACTGGTATTTTCATAGAAGAAAACCAACCTGTGTTTGTGGCATGATTCTTATCCTTGGCAACTGTAAGTGAGGCTATTTGTTCCTTATCATCTTCAGCATCCAAATGAAGAAGTGAGAAGGTATTTGAAAGACTATTCATTACTAGAAAATTTTTTCACGAAGCCAAGAAAATAAAATCCGTACCCTTCTTTCTTTCTCATTAACCATCTCTTATTCTGTTACAGATAGAGAAGCAGGAGTTACTGAAATTTTTTTTCACTTGTGGTTTCAATGAAAATTTGTGTTCTTTACTGTCTCCTGTAACTTTACTACGTGCAGATTCTTGATGTGCATGATTGCTAAATTTTGCACAAACTTCTTCTATCACTTGTATTGCCCGCGGTCAAACTTTGATTGTCACTAAAGATATGACTAGAAGAAATTTCTCAGTGCATCCCTCCGTGATGCACGATGACCTGACTTATGATTTGCTTGGATTTCAACCTATCACTGGATGCAAGTTGTCAAGTTGCCCACTACTTTCTCCATTATACCGAGTTTCCTTTCCGTTGCCTCTCCAATTGGATAAGATATTCGTTCCAACGGTGATATCACGTCAAAGTTATCATAACTCAATCAAAAATTAAAAATCAGTAGTTAGTATAAACATTATTCATGGAATCGATAAAATATACAACATTTGATGAAATGCAGGTGCTCTCATTGAGTTTTGACAATTTGACGTGATATCACTATAGCAACGAATATTTTCTCCTCCAATTGGATGATTGATATATTTGATGGCTGTAATAAATTTTAAATGTTCTTTCACCGGTGGAAAGAAAAAAACTGACCTGCTGTAACGTGAAAACTTTTTTCTTGACTGAGCTTACCAACTTTTTCATCACTTAATGTTGATATAAAAGATATGTAATTTATTGGTTACAAAGATTTCCTCTCTTTTTTTTTAGGATCTATTGATTGGGAGTAATCTGACATAAAAGAATAAATCCTATATCAAATTATTATATTTGGTATGAAAAAGAAAATAGAGAGATAGTGAAAAAGAAAATAGTGGATCCCGTACTTATTTTTTGGAGAGAGAAGGTAAAATAAATACCATAGGAGGATTGATATTTGATAAATTTTTGAGTAGTGGTAATCCATACTTGATAAAAATACTCTCAATAAAGCTATATCTGTAATTATTAAATTTGTTTGATGTCTCATAAAATTTATTTAATAAAGAGCTTTTACAAAAAAAATTAAGATGAAGACGGTATTATGTAAAAAATTATGTGATTATAATCATTATATAAAAATTAATTAGAGATGATAATGTTATAATAATAATAAAAATTATTTTATATTGAAAAGTATATTTATAGATTTAGTTATATTTTTATATAAATTTACTTCCAACCAAATATAGTAATCTTTTTTCAATATCATTTTTTGGAGTAATTTTTTCACAAACCAAACATAGTAAAATTATTTTTTTTCATAATTATTTTTTCAGATAAATGATTCTTAAAAATTATCAGATTATCCCGTAATCTGTCGTATCACAATCAAACGAACCTAAGTGTAGTCTTCGTATTCTATATAGCTTTATCTGAATGAGTTGTTATTTATTCTTTTTTTCGCCTTCTCGGTGAGGGAGCAGAAAACCATCCTTTGTTTTTTTTTTTTTTTTTTTTGATGACAGTGGGAGGTGTTACCACCAGAAAATATTATTTAAAAAAGAACTATACCTATAAGTATAAAGGTGGTTTGGTTGATTTTGTTCAACCAATAAGAGGGACGAGTTTGCAGGTTACTGGTTTGAAGATAAACCCATTTTCAAACTTACAAGTTTCAAGGATTTGAGCAGGCATTTAATAGGTTCCAGGTTTCAAATAACAGGTTTTCAGCTTTCAAGAGTTAACAAGTTTCTAGTTTCTACCAAAAGTTAACAGGTTTTGAGTTCTTCATTACAGGTTTTCAGCAAAGACCCTTAATATGACCGCAAGAGCTCATGAATATAGTGAGGTGTTTTCATTGGCAGTTTAAAAACTTTACGCCTTTCATGTGAAGGTTGTTGCAGCCTGAGATTCCAAGTGCTATGAAGCCTGAAGTAATTTTTAGCCCTCAATCTTTGTTAACCTTTAACCCATTCTATCTCTCTTTAGCATCAAAACTACTGTGTAAAGGTGGCGTCTATTCTTGTGTGAGCAGCACAGCATCTATTCTTCAAGAAAGGAGACTGAGTGGCTGAAGATGGCATTTGGGATGAAGGCTTCAAAATGGAAAAGCCTGTTGTTCCTTTCCTTCCATATCACCCAACACACCGTCCTAACTAAGATATCTCAAGATCTTGGATTAATTTGGTTTCGGAGCGAGTGTCTCTGCTCTCTCCAAAGATTGTTGATGGTGTTAAAGTTAAAATTAACATTAAGCTTCCGGCCAATACGGTCTTAGATTGGCTTAGCAAAGATACATTCTGCGAATAGGTGATCGACCATCTCCTCCTCTCCTACACAAAGCGAGCAAGTAATCTGGATTTGTATGTGTCTCCTTTCAAGATTCTTCACTGTCAAAATTTTATCTTTTATGACTCTGTTTGATGTATCCCTAAAGAGTATCATCTTATCACTATAATTGTGGAAGCTTGCGACTGATATATCTGGATCTGATGTCAACACGAAGAGTTTCGAAAATATTTCTTGAAGTGATAAATCAGCTATCTACTGATCCCTCCAAAACGAAACTAACTTTCCATCTCCCACCTCAAAATGACAGCTTTTATGGCAGAAATCTTTCACCTTTAATACACTCTTCCATATTACAGATCCAAATTTACTTCATTTTGGATCCATACCATTTAGTGGGCGGTTTCTATAATGAAGGTTCAATACTAGATGCTGCCAAGGCTTTGTGTGTTCAATGTAAAAGTACCACCATCTTTTCATCAAAAGACTTTGGTCGAGGGCTCTTAAATTGATAATCCCCAGACCCACCGGTGTTTTGGTCGGCAAACTTTTTCTAAGCTCACCCGATAATGAATTCCAGAGCATTGCTTATCTCCTCTCCATAAGAATTTTCTTATTTTCTTATCTATTTTTTGATTGATCGCTCGAGGCAGCATGAATGAGGACATCCAATAAATTAGGATGCAATTTAGAACAGCATTGATCAGAGTTAGCCTTTCCTCAATTGATAAGAGTCTTCTCTTCCAGGATTATAGTTTTTTTTTCAATTTTCTCCCTCAAGAAATTTCAGTCAGTGTTCTTCGGTTTAGATATTTGAAGTAGGAAGTCGAGATACTTAATTGGAAATGAGGATTGGGAGTAGCCAAGTAGTTTGGCAAAATACTGACATCGCTGCTAATGAATTTTTATTCCGACTATTGAGCTTTTCCCAAAATTAATCTTCAAACCTGAAAAGCATTCGAAGCAGTATAAGATAAATTTGATATTACTCAGGTGTACCTTAGAGGTATCGCTTGGGATGAGCATGTCATCCGCATATTGAATGCAATGGATGTTTTCGGATGAGTGAGAATGACCAATTCCTATAATAAGATCATCGGGTGCAGCTATTTTTAGGATCCGGATAAACACATCTGAAACCAATATGAAGAGGAAAGGGAAAAGAGGATCTTCTTGCTTGAGGCCTCTCTTAGTTTGAATCCAATTCAGGGGTTCGCCATTAACAATCGATACTACTTTGTTTGTGTGCAAAATTGCTTTAATCCAGGGTACTATTTTGATCTAAAGCCTCTCATTTGTAGTAATGATAAGAGAAAATCCCATCTAATATTGTCAAAGGCCTTCTCGAAATCTATCTTCAAAAGCACACCTCTTTGATTTGATTTATTCCAGAACGAGATTAATTCCATTGCAAAGGCATAGCTGTCGGTGATCTATCTACCTTGAGATTCAGCAACTAGTGTAGCAGTGTATTTTGATAGTCTTTTAGTAAGTACCTTTGAAAAACTTTCATCACACCGTTAACAAACTAACAGGTCTGTAATCCCTCATAGATTTGTAGTTGTTTTTCTTAGGGATCAAAACTAAGTAGGTGTAATTGAGCCTACCAATGTCTGTAGTGCTTGAATGTATTGCATTGAAAAGATTACAAATATTCTCTCTTACGACAGTCCAAAATTTTTGGAAGAATGTTGAAGTGAAGGCGTCTAGTCCTGAGGATTTGTGTTTAGATAGTTCGAAGATAGCCTCCTTGATCTCCTGTTCTGAGAAGGGCTCCTCTAAAGAGCTCAAGTCTATGAAGTGTTCTCGATAGATTCTATCCTGTCAATGTTCAGTTCACTTTTCGTTGCTGCTCCTAGAAGTTCCAAGAAATAATTAGCAAATGCTCTTTATATTCGGCTTGCTTCATGTATTACCTCCCCCTCGAGCTCCAGAAGATTGATAGTGTTTTTCCGTTTTCTCGAGCTAGCCATTGCGTGGAAGAATCTTGTATTTTAATCCCTATATTTCAACCAGGATACTCGTGATTTTTGTTTCCAAATTATTTCTTCCTGCAGTCGATTTTTCATGTTGATTCTTTCCTCAATTTTCTCCTTTTGTAGATTGTTGGTTTCTTCTTTGTTGTCCATACGTTGAATTCTGGATTTTACTACTTATTTGCTCTTGAGAATGTTCTCATTCATCCTTTTGTTCCACTATTTAAGATTGTTTGTCAGAAAAAATAACTTTAAACTGAAATTCTTTGCAGCATTGTCTGCAAAGGGTGCTTCTCTCCACCAATTGGCAATCAGGTTCTTGAAACCATCTATTTTGAACAAAAATTCTTCAAAACAAAATATCTTATAGCTTTTCTTCGGAATATCCATGTCCACAAGTAAAAGATGATGGTCTGAGGTTACCTTTGCCAGAGGAAGCAGTAAAAACAAAGTGTGAGCTACTCTCATCTGTTGAGCTTAACCAATATGGGGATCTCCCTATGGTTAGACCAAGTGTAAGAAAGTTGGTTGAGTTTTACCTCGATTAGGAAGAGACCATCAATGAAATCGTTGAGGTCTGATGATGGCACGCTGAGAGCAATTGGTCCTTTTGTTTTCTAACTAAAATCGAGTCAGATTGAAGTCCCCTATGATAACCCAGGGCCCTTTCCATTTGCTCCTAATGGTAAAAAGCTTTTGAATGAAATGCTTTCGTTGAGTGGATTCATTTGGGCCATAAATATTAGTTAGAAGCCAACCCTATATACTACCACTGATGCGCGGCCAATGGGTGGTGGATAGGGAGAAGGATCCCTCAAAGAATAGTTCACCGTGGATCTTTGAATCAAACCGACGCCCATAAATTTCTGAAATGGTAATCTGATCCACATCTTTAAGTTTGGTTTCCTGTAGGCATACAATTTGGCACTAGGAGGATAAAATGGTATCCTGCACCATTCGTTTCTTTTTCTTCAGGCCTAGGCCTCGAATATTCCAAGTTAACATTGTCACCGAGATATTGGAAACAAACAATTAGCTAGGCATGGGTCTTCTCTTCTTTAATGGAGGAGTATTAATGGATATGATTCCAATGGGCCAGAGATGAAAAACTTTGGAAAGCCTTTGAAGTAAGAACAGCCGTATTTTTTATTTGATACAGAGGGTTCCACTTCCAAGTGACTCTACGAGCAAAACGACGGTGTGGTACATAAGTTCCATGAAGTCAAGACAAAACACAACACTTAACAAAAATCTATATCTGCTTCTGAATCAAAGAGAGGTAATCCCCGCTACAGACTGCAATGGGCCACTTACATACTCTTCAGCTTACCGATTTCGGACGCTGCATTTGAAGGGAACAGAATTCCACATTTATGATCCAGCTCTTTCATTTCATTTATGTTAGAATTTGACGCCTTGAGATTCAGCCCACATTGAGCCCACAGCGAGACTCGCGGCGAAAAACGGAATCCAACAAGACCAAGATCACCTGAAACGGAGCTCGGATGGAGGAGATACGAGCTTTTGAAATCGGCACGAGAATCGAGGCTGCAGAGGACCACCGGCGACCGACGGCACGGCCGCAGGCAGCGGCGCGCAGGACGCGCGACCCAGGCCTGCGCGGGACGCGCGACCCAGGCCCGCGGCCCCTTTGCCCCAGTCCACCGTGGACCGAGCGGTCCACGGCGGGGCCTGTGGATCGCGTGGGCGTTTCCCACGTGTTTCTCGCGGTCCACGGCACTATTTCGTGGACCGGAGTGCGATCGGACGGCCCAGGGAGATTCCGGTGATGATCCGACGGTTCAGGAGGCTGATTTGGCTTGTTTAGGACTCTTAAACCTAATCTAATTAGGTTTAAACCCTGTTTAACTCTATAAAAAGCCCCGTGACGAACAGGAAAGGTAGTGGGGTTGGTTTTCTCACGCCGTACGAATCCGAGAAGAGAGAGAGGCGAGAGCGTTGTGAGAGAAGGAGCAGGAGGCTCCTGGACAGCGGTCGCCAGGCTCTTCAGGGGTTCAGGGGGGTCTCCAAGAGAGAGACCTTTTGTGAGGGGAACTTCAGATGAGAGAGAATTGGGTGTACAAGGGTTGAGGGTGAGGTCTCCTCTTGTAAAATTTCTTTTTCATAGTGAAGTTTGCATGCCTCATGGAGGCGAGCCCTTTTATGGCTGATCCACGTATTTTGATTGTTTTTTCTTTTGTTTTGTTTCTTCTTTCTTCCTGCTGCATCGCGTGGTACTGAAAGGATCTTGGGAGGTGGTGTCCTGGCCAGACATCCACCCAACAAGTGGTATCAGAGCAAGGCAGTACAAGGATGCAGATTGCAATGGTGGTGAGCAAGATTGAAGATGGAGAAAACAGGAACAATCAAGATGGAGATCAACAAGTTCGATGGTAAGAGCAATTTCTCCTTGTGGCAGGCAAGGGTGAAGGACGTGCTCATCCAACAGGGGTTGATCGATGCTCTCTTGTGCGATGAGAAGCCGACCACCATGGAGGTGCGGGATTGGAAACGGCTACAGATGCAGGCAGTGAGTACCATCCGCATGTACCTGACGGATGAGGTGGTGATCCATGTGCTGAGCGAGACTTCTCCGATGGTGCCGTGGTCGAAGCTCGAGGAGTTGTACATGACGAAGTCTCTCACCAACACTCTTTTCCTCTGGAGGCAGTTTTACCAACTGCGGATGACTGAGGGACAGAGCGTGCAGGAGCATCTCAGCCACTTCCAGAAGATCCTCACCGACCTTCTCAGCGTTGGCGAGAACGTTGAGGAGAAGATCAGGGTGCTGGTTTTGCTGGCGTCGCTTCCCCCTTCGTACGAGTCCTTGGTGACTGCACTTCTAGTGGGGAAGAGCACCATCAAGATGGACGAGGTCACCGTGGTGATACTCCAGAACGAGGTTCTCAAGAGGGAGAACCCAGCTTCGAGCTCAGGTGGCGGTAGCTCAGCTTTGGTGGCTTCTGGAGAGCAGGAGGTGGTAGACGGAGCGACAGGAGATCGCAACGAGGGCGGTCTAAGTCCAGGAGGGACTTGAGCAAAACCAGATGTTATCGGTGTGAGGAGTTGGGGCATCTAGCCAGAGATTGCCCTCAACTGAAAAATCGGATGGTGGCTGCTATAGCGACGGCCGACAGCGATTCAGATGGAGATGTCCTGGAGATATCTGACGAGATATCTACTTCTTCCCAACAGTGGATATTAGATTCTGCATGCCCCTATCATGTGTGTTGCAGAGAGGAGCAGTTTGACTCCCTGAAGAACAGTGAGGGAACTGTATATCTGCCGGATGGATCGAGCTGTGCGATCAGAGGCATTGGGACGGTCAGCTGGAGGACATATGACGGTGCAGCGAGAAGATTGGGGGAGGTCCGATACATACCCGATTTCAGGCGGAATCTTATCTCACTTAGCAGACTGGATTCGAGAGACTACAGGACAGTAGCTGGTGGAGGAATCCTGAGGGTGCTACGCGGCGATAGGATTGTGCTGGAGGGGAAGAAGAGGAGCAGAGGACATTATTACCTGGCAGGGAGCCCAGTGCGAGGTGGAGCTTCGGGAGCCAGGTGGAGCCCAGAGCGAGGTGGAGCTCCAGGAGGCGGATCGGGCACGAGACAGGAGACTCGGGAGGACGAGAGGCGACGTCGCAAGGTGAGATTCCTATTGCCGCAGGATGATGTCCCGAGCAGGTCTCAGGTCAGGAGGAGCACAGCATACGGTGGAGATAGGATCGAGCAGCCTGGCTCGACTCCCATGTTTGCCCATCCATGATCAGCAGGTGATTGCCCCACGGCATAGGGGCGAGGAGATCCAGAAGCTCTCGGAGTTTGGAGGAGGCCGAATATCGAGTCGAGGTAGAGATTGTTAGGATTTGACGTCTCGAGATTCAGCCCATATTGAGCCCACAGCGAGGCTTGCGACGAAAAATAGAGTCCAACGAGACCAAGATCACCTGAAACGGAGCTCGGATGGAGGAGATACGAGCTTTTGAAATCGGCACGAGAATCGAGATGGCGGAGGACCACCGACGACCGGCGGCGGGCGGCAGCGGCGCGGCCGCAGGCGGCGGTGCGTGGGACGCGCGACCCAGGCCCGTGCGGGACGCGCGACCCAGGCCCGCGGCCCCTTTGCCCCAGTCCACCATGGACCGGGCGGTCCACAGCGGGGCCTGTGGATCGCGTGGGCGTTTCCCACATGTTTCTCACGATCCACGGCACTATTCCTTAGACCGGAGCATGATCGGACGGCCCAGGGAGATTCCGGTGACGATCCGACGGTTCAGGAGGCTGATTTGGCTTGTTTAGGACTCTTAAACCTAATCTAATTAGGTTTAAACCCTGTTTAACTCTATAAAAGGCCCTGTGACGAACAGGAAAGGTAGTGGGGTTGGTTTTCTCGCGCCGTACGAATCCGAGAAGAGAGGGAGGCGAGAGCGCTGTGAGAGAAGGAGCAGGAGGCTCTTGGACAGCGGTCGCCAGGCTCTTCAGGGGTTCAAGGGGGTCTCTAAGAGAGAGAGAGCTTTTGTGAGGGGAACTTCAGATGAGAGAGAATTGGGTGTACAAGGGTTGAGGGTGAGGTCTCCTCTTGTAAAATTTTTTTTTCATAGTGAAGTTTGCATGTCCCGTGGAGGCGAGCCCTTTTGTGGCTGATCCACGTATTTTGATTATTTTTTCTTTTATTTTGTTTCTTCTTTCTTCTTGCTGTATCGCGTGGTACTGAAAGGATCTTGGGAGGTGGTGTCCTGGTCAGACATCCATCCAACAATTTACAGTGAGGGAGTTAAGGAAAGGTATGTCCTCCATTCCTAGCATATTTTTCTCCAAACCTAGAAACTTTGCCTTCTTCTTTCGGAGCCTTGCACTTCTGTTCGAGTAGGTTGCATTAGCATCTCTGTGTAGGCTAGCCACTATTGTCGAAAAGGCGCTCTGGGAATCATTTGAAACATGGTTGAAGGTGACCATTGGATCTGAGGATGATGAGTTTTCCACATGATGAGATGACAGCTAGCTTCTGAGAGTTGAGAAGATCTTCTTCTTCGTAGAGACTAGGTGTAGCTCATCATTATTTGCTTTAGGTTTAGGTGGTCGTATGATCGGCGATAGGTTTGAAATCCAGACAGTCTGGTGATGTCCAATAGTTGAAACAATGAGACTTTTTGAATTTGAAATGGGAGTCCTCAAACCAATAGGTATTACCTGTAGGTTGTTGAAAAACAAGGACAGAAAGTTCAGGATGATGGTTGGTATGAGCAATCTTGGCTCAAGGTTGCAACGGCTGAGGGTAAGGTTAGGTGATGAATATTTTGCCCAGGAATGAGGAGAGATGGATCCTTGGTGACTTGATCCCCTACGATGATGGTCTCTATGTCCAGAGTTAGAGCTATCTTCCATAGCTGAGGCATGTTGCTGCCAAGAGTGGTTTACCAAAGAAAGGCCTTCCTCTCCATTCCAGAACTCCCATCTATCATTTCTTTCATTGTTTCCTTCATCTTGTGATTCAGACCTCAGGCTACTGAATGATGATTCTTCTTCAGAAACATATTTAACTTCTATGGAAATAGTGTAGGTGTGATGACCAACAGTTGAAGTCAATTGATTCTAGTATACTTTTGAACTCTTCGCAGCATAAGACGACAACAAAATCGGTGAGATCCTCTCATTGGAGGCATGAACGACTAGCATGGAGGGGAACTCCAAAACCTGATAGAATTGAAGCCACAGCGTCCGCTGTCCAACAGAATAGCAGCAGTATACGTAAAGTAGCATGCACTTTAAGCTTCAGGCTGTGAGGGCCTCCTCCCTAAAAATGGTTCCGGTGTTTTACAATGAAGGTGAATCCATCTCCCTGAATATGACCTTCCGCCATTGGGGTTTGGACAGTATGTTGATTCGGGCAGGAAATGAAGAAGAGACCATCCATTTGTTTAGTTAGAAGAAACAGTATTACATGAGTTTATATTCTTTGAGGATTGCACCAGAGGAGATATAGAGGTTACAAACATTAGAATGAGATGTCCAAGATGTTGGATTACACAAACCCCCTATCTCTATGAATCTGCAAAGCGTTTGCAAGCACATCTTGTAATTGCCCTTTTTTCCAAGGTGCACTCTGTTGTTCCTCTTCTTCCACAGTGTCCAGCAGATCGCAACTGTTGATTGATCCCAGGTAGTTTCCAATCTTTTGGTGCTCTTTTCCGCTTCCAATCTGATCAAAGAGAAGATGCTGACCTGGGTAAATCCATTACGTTCAACTTTCATAGAATGAGTAACTACCCAATGATCGCTTTCTTTTGTTATACTGGGAAGAAACAGAACAGTTAGGATTAATAATTTCTTGAAAGATATTAGGTAATGACCAATTGAGACAAGTTTCTTCCAGCCAAGGATCTTGCCAAAGCGGATCTCTCTTCCATTCCCAAGACGAATCTGATCTATTCTACAGAGCTGGTAAGGTTTTGATCTCTTGTTTTTAAACCTCGAGACTTTCCTCAAGTCACAGTAGCATCACAATTAGTAAGTTAAATGCTGAGTCCACACTATAGCACCGTGGGTAGTTTGCTATATGGTGGCTTATTTAAACTTCTTCTTGCTTCATATCATGGGGGCAAGCTTGCCAAAGTGGCAATTAATGAATGCCTTTACCTACATTTCTTTTCCCTAGTCAAAATACTCTCTCCAAAATATTTTCTCTCAACATGGTATCAGGTGTCAGAAGAAAAGACATCTCGTATCATGCAAATGTGATGCATCATGCTATATGTGTATTGATGTATCCAAGCACTTTTGATGGCTGAAGTTATTATTGCTTGATTTGCATAATGGATGCTCATTTTAAGACTATATACATAAATTAATTGGAATTGGAAGGTTCTTATTATTGTTTTAGTTAGGCTTTTTATAAAATTAAATGGCATTTATTGTAAATAAAAGTCATTTAGTAGATGACTCGGGGAATGTAATTATACGAAACAGAATTGCTTAAATGATTTGTTGCAACAAATGTTTACCTTGCGGATTGTCCAACTACTATCATGCTCAAGAAATAGGCGGTGCTATTTCTATTATTCTTCTTTAAGTATATCCTATAAAATGTTCTCATGAGCAACACTCTTTTTAATAATTTGCATTTTGGACATGGAAGTGCCGTTGGAATCAAAATGGATGATGTATCAGAATATATGTATCTATTTTTTATTTTATTTAGTGAATATTTATGCATATTTATATTTGTCTTAAAGATATATAGATATAAATTGGATGTTGATGGATACAAATAAGTCAAATAGTTAAATTTGATGACCACCAAATCAAAAATACCGTTATATGGAAGGAATATTAAATTTATAATATATTAATATACTTATTTATTTTTCTTAAATGTTTAAAAAAATTAAGAAAACTGAATATGATTAAAGATAGAATCACATAGATCGGATAGTTGTCTATCTATATCCATTTTTCTTTGATGGATACTAGCAGATATTAATCATATGATCAAATTGGTACCCATATTTGGATAGTTTTGGATATGAAACAAATCGAGACATACATTATATGATCCATTTTATTTCTTAAATATTGATTTATAAACTAAATACTACAAACAATAACAAACTAAATGAGGCATTACATGTTCCCAAGGGTAATCCAATATTTATTTATTTATCATGCAATATAGTGAGTGAGTTACTTTGATGATAAGAGTGACTCAGTTCTTAGCCCATTAACAATCCATCGGACTGTCAAATAAAAGACCCAGTAAACAGCATCCATGACTTACCACCAACCCCAAAAAAAAAGCAAGAGGAAATTCTTTGTGCATCGCGGACAGTGCAAAACCGCATGCACCGCCCGCGGTGATTGGTTCCCGCGCGGGGTTAATAAAAAAATATTTTTTTCGTATGTTGCATTTCGATTCCGTGCGTGAACCAATCACCATAGGTGGTGCACACGTTTATGCACCGCCCGTGGTGCACAAAAAATTTCTAAAAAGCAAGAGCCCACCTAGTTGCCACTTCTGTATCCTCGTACACCTTCTACCTAGATTCCAATTCACCATTTGATTGTCTCCTTTAGCCAGAGCGCCCAAAGAAGAAAAACCTGCAAGCAATAGGGAATGCTTCTCCCTCTCCACCAACAGTATTGTCAAATACCAATAATAGCTTGCTATGTCGAATATGATTAAGTTCGTACCTAAATCTAATTTTTCATCCATGCCTTTTGAGTGTTCTCTTTTATCTTAACATCATCGTCAACAACACAAAAAACAACAACAACTACTACTACTATTAATGCTAATAGTCCTTGTACCTCTTGACTAAACCCAGTTGAAAGGCTAGTGGTTATGACTGAATCACTTGCTGCACCCCACTTTTGGAGAAAATCCAGGTCATATGGCTCCACCTCCGTTGAAAGGATCATATGTATGCCAAGAAATTGCCTGGAATATTCTAGGATTGATCTTAAGCTCTTAGCCTAGAGCATGGTTATATTAGCACCATCATGGTTATCCCATGGTTATGGAATATTCACCATTAACATATGAATTCACCACTATTTTAGCCAAAAAGAAACTCCAAAACCCCTATACTTATATTCATTTTATTGCTGCGTTGCACGGTTACACTTAACCATTACAACAACATTTCATGGCTTCTAACGAACAAATAGTCATATTACAAAATTTTTATATTAATATTTAATACAATATTGTTATAATTGATATAGTATTTTTCTTAAGATTTAATATAAAAATACATAATCGCATGCATAATAATGGTATCAGTTGCAGCTTTCACGGTCACTGTGTAATGCCATTATTATGATCATAGCATGCATGTTATATATGGAGTTCACGAAACAATGAAGTACTAAATTCATAAGCTCGAACCAAAATATTTAGTCTACTAAGTTCTAGATTATCTTATGTTTTTCTGGTTGGATCTAGTCACAGAGAGTAAGTCAAGATTTTGGATCCAGAGACCAACCATGATTTAGTATTTTCATATTTAATTTGGGTGTAAATTAAACTCAAGGATAATTTCTTTTAAATAAGGCTCGATGAATTTCGTGACCAACTTAATTACACAGTCACAAGATGCTATTCTACTTGTTTTTTTTTTTTTTCTATGGGAGCTAATTGGTCTAATCCAAGAGAGCAAGATGAAGAATTGTTTCCTTTCTCTTTTTTTTTCCTGTGCGTATGTGTTATTATTTTTAAGAACTATGGGTCGAAATGAGCCTAGATTCAAGAGTAAGGTGAATTCTTTTTTCTGTATGTGCATGTAATTATTTTTAAAGGCTAGAATGGATCGAACTAGCCTAAGTACTAGGGTGGTGGTTGGCCCAAATCCAAGTCTATCGTATGACTACAAAAGATTTTAATAAATCTACCGTATAGCAACCTAATGTTTAAAAGCAATTATTGATTGGATTAGATCCATCAACCCAGAGGTGAACTAGTCTAACAAAACACCAACATGCACACAAAGAAAAAGAAAGAGAGGAAAAATGGAGTAATATAGGCGCGGTGTTGGTTTGTAGTTGGATTGGTCCATCACCGAGCTAGTGGATCGATAATTTTTTCATGGTTGGTTACATTGGTCGATGATTAAATAAACCAGCAGACTAATTTTCTACTTCTTCTTTTAAGGAAATATTGAAAATCCATTGGTAAAAATGCATTACATATACCATTCCAATCCAGCGGGTCCATTTCTCAGCCCCATGTAACCATATTATAAGAGTGATCATGTGTGGCCATTTTGCCTGATGATCTACTTTGCTGCAGAAAGAAGGAAAGAAAAACTCAACTACTCAAACTCCCAACGTGCCTTTTTGGGACCATCTCTTTCTCCCATCCTGCCTGTCTTCTTGTGTTGACAATGCCATAAAGAGAGACATATATTGTTGCAACAACAAGTCAAACAAAATTTTATTGTGCTAATCATTAGCTTCCCAAGTCAAAGCATGCTCATGGATGGTGATGGCATTTTTATGTTCTCCATCACAAAAATTAACATGTGTTGAAAGCCCTAAGCTTAGCTTTCGATTGTGATGAGTCCAAGATGCGGCGCCGACTAATACTTTTAGATAGTCCTTTGCTCAATGGACCTCTTCTATTAACCTCTTACTCCTCTTTCATCGACATCTGCTCGCCTAATCTTTTGCATATAGTCCAAGCCTAATATCTTGCTACCCTATTAACATGTGTTGCTACTCTCGTCCTACCTAAACCTTGAATCTTCTATCCAATTGCATACCAACAAATTGGTTCAAGCCAAGAAAAGGTCGATAAAGCATGTGACAAACTAGCTCGCACCATGTACACCACTCTCTTTGGTGATGTTGATGAGGCCACTCTTAAGACCAATAGAGTGAATGGACTCAAGTTGATGTAATGTTTAGCTTGATGGAATCGAATGGCCGACTGGCATTCAATGAATGGAAGCTCAAGCTATTCTAAATCATAAGCTTCAGAGATATCCAATTTAAGTACGCATAAACCTTTTTTCCTCTTTGAAATTCTAATACGATGGGGGATCTATTTAGCCAAAATATAATTATATTGTTGATTTGTCATCCAGGAACAAATGCATTCTGATCAGAAGAAATAAACTTATCAAGAATCGGTTTGATCTTGGTTGATCATAAATTTAGTCAAAATCTTATAGCTGGTATTGCAAAAACTAATTAGCCAATAATCTAATGAAAATCCTGAATGATCTGTGCTTGGGATGAAGGCAAGTGAGGATGATTGATATGTTGTGGTAGAACCTCTAAGCCAAAAAACTTTGCACCAAATTTAGAACATGTGAGCCCACTACCTCCCATGTGGATTGAAATAATCTAGCAACGAATCCATACAAACACAGATACATGTATAAAATTTATCTCAATATTTATTTTGAACAGATGTGGACATAAATTAGATATTGATAATATAGATATGGAGTCGAATATAAATTGGATAGTTAAGTTTTATGAACCACCCAATCGAAGATATTATTTTATGGAACTAAATTAAGCTAAAGACATTAACATTGTTACTTAATTTTTCTCTAGAGTTCAACTGTATTATATAAGACTAGGATTGCAAGGGAAACTAGATATTTGGGTATGGATTGATGGTTGTTTCTCTACATCAAAGTTTTTACTTTTCTTTGACGGATACGGTTATTATGTACATGGTATTGAGCAGATATTAGAATTTGTATGTACATCGAACTAGATTCAGATAGGAAATAGATCTGTACAAATATTGTCCGATCCATTTCATTACAGCCACTATTACCATTATAATTTTGTTCATAATACATTGTAGTCAACCATGATTCTCATATCTTTAGCTCAAGTGGGTTCTAGCAAAAATCAGATCTGAAGCTTAACGACCAACTTCAATGCTGGCAAAATATTGTCTTAATTCTTCGTTCTACAGATGGATTATCTGAATCCAAGAATAGGTCGAAAAAATGTGTTTGAATTTCTAGCACCAGGTGAAGAATATATCGAATTCTGAAAAGAAAAGGATTATATTGATTAAATAGGGAAATGACTCGTCTGTATCCAAGTAACATATAGACAAAATATTAATAAGAAGATCCGATGCATTGCTTGTTTGCACCCACAAAGAGTTTGATAAGCATGCAATAGATATTATCTAAATGCAGCATGCCAATTGCATAAGCCCATTTTTAGCCCTTGATGACCATATTACTAGAAAAAAGAAAGATGATGTACCACTAACGGATCACTGATTTGATATATGGCATTGTTAGAACCCACAAAAAAAAAAAAAAAAAAAAAAATATGTAGAAGAACATGTAAAAGAAAATATGTACTACTCTCGTTCCAATTCGATCAATCTTCTTGATTTTATATGATGGCCAAGATAAGATATAGCACCATCATGAGTTATGAGAGCTACAAACAAATATCTTTTGCTGATTAACCAATAGGTTCAATGGTCAGCAAGCATGCTGATCGGTGGTGACAACATTTTTTTGGACATCCACATCACAATTATCATGTGCTAAAATCAGCCCCTAAGCTTAAATTTCAGGATGTGATCCAACCGGAATGCGGCGCCGACTAATCTCATATAGTCCTCACCCTACTTGGCATCTTCTTGTGGGTCTGCTCTTCCATCCAATTCGCCCAAGAAATTCGCTGTAGCCTTTATACCATTGAATGGGAGCAAAGTCATGATTCAAGCTAAGAAAGCATCCTTTAACATGTGCTAGAACTAGTCACCATCATGGGGGTTGGCCTTCATGCTTTTGATGGGGCTGGCTCAATGTACACCACACTCTTTGATGATGTTGATAAGGTCATACCAAGACAAACGGAGAGAATTGACCATATTAAGTCCATGTAATGAAGTCCACTGTCAAAAGGACTATCAGAAGAACCATAGTTGCACATTGGAAAATAGGAATGGAAATTCCCATTCGGCTCAAGAGGTCAACGTTTTTTATCTATTTATTTATTTGAAGAGAGAGGAGGGCAGTACCCTCCCTAAGTATGGTTTAAAATTGTTAAACAGAAGTCACCGGATCATGTACATTCAACTATAATGTTTAAACATTCGACCTTTACTTTGCGGGAATATTTGATTGGAGGGAGTTAAACTATCGAATAGAAATGATCGACTCCTATTCCAACCCTTTAATTGAGAGAGGTTCCATTCCCATTTTAATGCCAGCAGAGAATAAAAAATATCTCAATTCTTTAAAATCCAATTCCTACTCTCTTTTAATATTTAAATTTTATTCCGATTCTGATTTTAATTTCACTTGTGAACCAAATACATCGACAAATTTTGGCATCATGACTTTTATTTCAATTTATTTCGATTTCGATTCTGACTCCAACCGCAAACCAAATACACCCTACATGCTCTTCTATAAGTTCCAACATAAAAACTATCATATATCATTTGGCACATAGGTATATTAAATAGATTGAGCTGAGCTATAAACGATCTCAGACACAACCTAGGTTAACAGTCATCAGTCATCAGGTTCAAATTCAACCTGGTCTGTATATAATATGTATAAATCCGAGTTCAGCCCAACAAGTTACTAGAGAGCTCTGGTTCAATCGGTTAACTAATCAAGATTCAAAAATGCTACTCAAATTCCTCTTTATAGTTATGCTTGTAATTCTACATCTATGACAAAAATTTATGTATAATTCTTAATTTTTTAAAAAAAAAATCTTAGATAATTAGCATCTTTACCTATGTGAAATTTTAGTATTATTTCTTCATTATATTTGTGTCATATATGTGTGTGCGTATCTGGAAAAGAAAACATCTGCCTGTTGGCGCAAGGCATAAAAGTCTTTTAACTTTTTTCATCAAAAGCAGTACTAGTTTGACGGTTTGCATGTTCATTTCCAATAAGACAGGAAAACTAAGCCTAACTTTTGGTGGAAGGTACAAATATCTTTATCTAAAAATAATGTTAGCATAGCATTCCTATCTTCATCTCTAATTAGACAACAAAATCGTGCCACCATTTTTTGGTCAAAGCATAGAGAAATTGTCCTTCTTTCTTTTTTTTTTTTAAAAAAAGGTACTAATTTGATACTTGACCTTCCAACATGCAACTAAGAAATTATAAAGTTATTTAATGATCGCCTCTAAAATTAATAATACATTATTTATTGATTCAACTTATGAAGCGTCTACTACATCTATAACTTTTTTTGTTTTTTATCCAAAGCACTTTATCTCGCCAACTAGATCCTAGTTGGTGGTCTTAGAATAATAATACATGCATCTGAAATGGAATGTTCACCGCAGATAGAAGAATTAACGGTTGAATTTTGCCGATGCTAAAAAAAAAGCATTGATAAAATTCAAGCCTCGTATTCATCTTTCGATGCTTTTTGTAAGCATAAGAAATAATCAGCTTTTTATGAACTTACGATGGATAAAAATGTCGATGAAAACTATTCATCCCACCTCTCCTTCCTTGAATCGATATTCTAAACTTTTTATCCCTATTCTCTCTCGAGCCAACTCCTCCTCCTTTTGTGATCTAATCTCTCGGTCTCATCGCCAAAAATCAAATTCTTTACGTTGGACCTTTTCCCATGGTCTATTTGTCTATCTACTCAACTCTCTATTTTTTAATATATCTCTTTTGGAAGTATGAAGCGGCGACAGGATTCATTCAAGAAATATTACTAAAAAGTATTGAGAAATTCTTTGTGCATCGCTGATGACGCAGAAAATTTGAGGTAAAGCACATCATTTTATTTAATTATTTTATTTAATTATTATTTTTTAATATATATTTAATATTTATAAATCAATTTTTTATTTAAAAATTTTATATAATAAAAATATTTATATTTTTTATAAAAAATTATGACATCCTGTGACATAATATGGTCCAAAATATCATAATATGATATAAGATATCATAATATGAAAGTGATATTTTTATCCAATAATTTTTCAATACGTATTTAATATTTGCGGCTTTACTTTTTTTTTTAAAAAATTTTGAATGACGAAAATACACATACTTTTTGAAAAAAATTATGACATTCTATATATATTATGATATTCTGTATTATATTATGACATCTTATGGATAAAAGTTATAATTTTATAGATATAGTATGTTAAATATTGTTGGTGCAGAATTCCGCCGATACTGGAGAAGTTGGAGTCGAGGGGATTACGGCCGCCGTCGGAACCTGCAAGAAAAGTCTAAACCGGAGTTGGGGGTGCTCCGATAAGACCCTCCGACACTCAAGTCAGTACTCTGCTTCAACAGAAATGGAGCACTCGAATGGAATTTTAGCAGAGTTTAGAGATAATGCTTAGAGCTTAAGAGCTTTTCGAAAGTTTGAGAAAGCCTTTCTGTTGAAGCAGAGTACTGACTTGAGCGTCGGAGAGTCTTATCGGAGCACCCCCAACTTCAGTTTAGACTTTTCTTGCAGGTCCCGACGACGGCCGTGATCTTCTCGACTCAGGCTTCTCCGACATCGGTGAAATCTGCACCAACAAATATAAAATAACATAATTTTTTTAAAAAATAAAATTATTTTTATTATTTAAAATTTTAAATAAAAAAATTAACTTATAAATATTAAATATATATTAAAATATAATGATCGGATAGATCAATAAAATAAAATGATATACTTCGTATTGAATTTTCTACGCCACTGGCTGCGTGCAAAGAATTTCACAAAAAATTGCTTCAACAAGACACATGTTACTGTTCGTATTTCGAAGAAAAAATAAATAATTTATTTTTTAAATATATTTAAATAATTAGGTCAATCAATCGGCGGGGTGGACTTATGAATTGTCGCTCTTGGGATTCTCCTCTCTCTTACGAGGCAAAAAAAAAAACCCGCGAAAAGTCATGCACCGAGAACCCGTGACTTAAAAATTTTGATATCCTTTTTTTATCCATCTACTAGCCGTAATGTGCTTGTGCTCCTCCTTTAATCTCTCTCTCTCTCTCTCTCTCTCTCCCCCCATGAGACTCTCTCTCTCTCTCTATTTTTTTTTTTTCATTAAGACTCTCTCTCTCTCTGCTCCTCCAACCTCCGTTGTCTGCTCCTCTTTTCTTAAAATATGGGGAGCGTTCACGTGTGGAACCCTTGCTCCAGGTGCACAGATGTCAGATTAATGATAGAAGGCACTAACTTCTGTGTTTAGATCATTCAATTAGTAAATGGAAAGGGCAACAACAATCAGAGACTAGAAAACGTTTAGAGTATTATTTCTTTTTAAACTTCGGTTGCAAGAGTTTTTTAATTAGTAGTTCAGCAGTACGGGTGGGTGTGCAGTATAGCAAAGGCCAATGGCTTTTTTTTTTTTTTTTCCATCACAAAATGATCTAAAAAGAAAAGAAAAACTTATCCAAATGACCAATAGTAAAACAATTTCATACAAATTTTGATTTTCTTCAAACTTTTGATTTAATTTCATTTTTTAATATGCTTTTGTAGTTATGTTTTCATTCCGATTCTTGAACTGAGTATCTAAGGTTGGTTCAAACCACTGATACCATGAATCAAGTTGACTTTGCTAATAAAGTATGTCAGAGGTTACTCTTTTCAAGAGAAATGTTTACAAATACAGGCCATATAGCTGACCAAGCAACCATTCTTTACAAGGTAGAAGTAGCTCTTACAAGATAAAAATAAAATATGGTTTGCATGGAACTGATAAAAACTAATTCTGTTCACTTGACTATGTTTGGCTTATACTTAATTCCGTACTAGATTTGAATTTAAAAAACTTTGATATTTTTTTATGAATAAAGGCTCTTATGGTGGGGCTAATATATTGTTAATGTAAGGACTCTAGTGCTAGGTACAACCAATCAAGTTGTTCCATTTCTTCATTATATATTTAAAAATAGCCGAAGACCCCTCTCCATCATATCTTTAGAGAAGGCAATCTGATGACCGATTTTATGGCACATCGACCACAATTCAAACAGATGTTTGCTAGAAGCAGAAAAATATATTTCTACTTAAGCTTATTTGTCTACTAATGGCAGACTTTTGTAGGTCTGATTTTGTAAGAGTTCTGGTCTGAGTTTTTTTTTTTTTCCTTCGAACGTAACTCATAAAAAAAAAAAAAAAAAGGGAAAAAAGCTCCAGAGTAGAGCTATATGAGCATATCCACATTCCACATGGTTCCCCAATGGTCCTTATCCACTTGGATGGCTAAAAAGCTCCCTTGGAATGACAAATATGTCAGTAAACCTTATAAATGTGATGCTTACACCAAACTCTGGAACTTTTTTCAAGACTACTCCTTTTTTTATTCTTAAAGAAACAAGCGTATCAACTTATCTTAATTTCTTTTTTTCTGTTTTTGGAAAAAAAAGAAGCGTTAGTGCATGGCAATTAACTATCCTACCAAGATTTCCTCTCTAGGCGGGTGCTAGACTGCAAGCCTTGGGCACACCTGGGTGATTCTCCAATCATTATTCAAAAAGAAAAATATAGGTTTGAGAGCCAAGCATATAATTTAAATAGTTTTGTGTAATGCCAGTTTACGTTTTGCTTAACTAAAAGTTATTCGGTGCACACATGCGTGTATGTGTGTGTGTGTGTATATATATATATATAATATGCTTGTAAATATAATACAACTCTAGGATTTAGAGCAATTTGGCCGTTTCAAACCAAGAAGAGAAAATAAGGTAGGCTAAATTAATGGTGAAATGCTACAGAGATTTTAAATACAAACATTTCATCCAAAAATTTTGATATGTTAGTTTTCTATCCTTGGAGCTCCATTCAAGAGACTCATAATTTTTAACCATTAAATCAAGTTACATATATGTAGTCCTTCTTAACTAAGTTTAAATGGCTGTAAGAAAGAGTTGGCATGTTTGAGATATAATTATGGTTCCTGTGTTTTGTTTCTCTATAAATTAATAAAATACCACAACAAAGTTGATGCCGAAGAGAAATAATATTTGCATAAAGCTTTTGCTATTTTTTTATTTTTAATTTCATTTTTTGTTTTGAAAGCAACAAATCTTCAGTACCAAAAACCCTAAAAACTTTATAAAGACTTTTAAAAATAAAAAATATATATATTTTATACTTGTTGCTCAGTGCAGTTGGTTGTTCTTCCCAAGTTTAGTTGGTTTTCTTCACAGAATTTGAAAACAAAACATAAAATCAAAAGCAAATACCAAACAAACCTCAAACTGCAGCCCAACACCGGCAACGTACACATCTTATAATCCTGTCGCGGACTTCTTTAAAAAAAAACATTCAACAACAAATGATTCCCACCGTGCTATCAATAAATTAAGTATATGAAGTGTACTATATTATCAATATATATCATTTATTTACTTGGCTCCACCCAACCTCCATTTTTTTTACAAAAAAAAAAACTCTAACCAAAAAGGGAAAAAGCAGCAACACCAACAACAAATATGATAATAGGGTCCATGAGATGCCAAAAAAAAAAAAAAAAAAAGACTAGTTATCACATTAGCTAGAAGTATTCATTCCAATCTTTGTCACAACCTCCTGCACTCAAGCAACCAATAGAATCAATCCACCTCCCTTCTCCCCCCCACCACCATTTTTAATCCACCAGCCATGTGGGCCGTCATCAGCGGCACCAACACCGGCGGCCGCCGCTCCCCGCCCGCCCTCCTCAGCTCAAAACGGCGGAGCACCGCCGCCGCGACGTACTTCATCTGAACAAACGCCATCTCCTTCCCCAAGCACACCCTCGGCCCACCTTGAAACACCGCAAACTTGTACGCCGACACCCTCGCCACTTCCCTTCCCTCCGCCGCCATCCACCGCCTCGGCTCGAACTCCTTCCACTCCTTCCCCCACAATCTCTCCATCCTTCCCATCCCATAAGGGAAGTACGTCACTCTATCGCCCCTCCTCACCTCCGTCCCGTCTGGCAGCATGTCGTTGCTCGCCGCATGCTTCGAGTCCCACGCCACCGGCGGATACAACCTCATACTCTCACACAAGCAAGCTTCCAAGAATTTCATCTCCTTCAGCTCCTGATAGCGATCTAATTCTCTACTTTTGTGGATATTCTTTACTTCTTTGATCACCTCTCGTTCGATCTCCGGGTGGCACGACATCAGCCAGAAGAACCATGTGAGTGCGGCCGACGTCGTGTCCCTCCCGGCCATCACGAAGCTGATGACCATGTCGCGGATCACTTCATCGCTATGACCACCAGATATCAGCCTTGACAAGAGGTCGCTGCTCTCCGGCCTCTTGTCACCGGCGGCCTCTTCCTTTCTTCGTCGAATTATCGCCATTACCGACTCATGTATAAGCTTGACGGAAGCTCGAAGCCGGCCTTCGGAGCCGACACCGAATGCTCGCTTGACCTTCCACACCGCCGAGACCAGGGCGGCCCCCCGGCGAGCACTTATGCCGGAGGCAACCTCGAAGGCGGCGGCGAGGTCGGACATGGGCAGAGAGGGATCGAGGAAGCCTGGATCGGTCCCAAGTGTGACTTTCCATATGGTATCGAATGCGAACCGGCGGAGCAAGTCCTGCATGTCGACCGTCCGGCGGTCGGCGCACGCCGACGAGAGGATCGGCAGTAGCCGGTGATTGGTCTCGTTGTCGAGAGTTTTGACGACGAACTCACGGAGGGATCTGGTGCTGAATTCATGGCTAGCGAGCTTGCGCTGCGTGTGCCAGAGCTCGCCGTCGGCGTTGAAGATGCCGCAACCGAGGAGGTCGCCGAGGATGTCGGTGAACGGCTTGCCCTTGGGATAATTATCGAAGTTGGTCTTAAGCATGTACTCAACGTTGTCGGGGTTCGCCGTGACGACGTTGCGCCGAGCTCCGAGTCTCTCCAGCACGATCGTCTGGGTCGGCGATGCCGTGAGGAGCTCGGTGTACCAATCCAGCAGGCGGTGTTGGTTTTTGTAGAAGGAGATCAAACATCCAATGAATGGGTGCATTTTTGGACGATAGCAAGTCGAACGATCACCTGACAAGATGAACCTTACAAGGAATTGGCGCAAAATTAAGAAAAAGAAGAAGCAGAAGAACAGTAGAAGGAATGGAAGGAGGAAAAAAGTATGGACAGAGAAGGAAGAGGCCATACTGACGAAGAAAGAAGAAGGAAGGGTGGTTAATTTTGAAGAGTTGGAGGGCTGGGAGGGAAGGGTTTCAGGTGTTGAGCTGAGCAGTTAGGGAGAGAGGGCGGAGGAGGGATGTTGAAGTTTATATAGGGAAGAGTGTAGGGGTAATAATTGAGCACATGGCTTCACAAAATATCAAGTGAGTGGTGTTAACCAACCAATAAAATTTGAGGACACCGTACGAGATGGTTATTGGGACGGTGTTCGCCTCCTCTGGGTCGGTAGATGGAAGAATCTACATCCATGAGCTAAACGCGCCACTACTCTTCGAGCCTTCTCTGAGAAAGTCTATACGCACGCACACGTAAACATGCTCTAGCGCACGCGGACGGAGAAAAAGTAATTGAGTGCGGCTGGGAATGTTGGTGCAATACACTCGGATACTTTTGGTTAACGTTGTATAGGAAGTGTTTTCTTGGTTACTTTCCCAACTTGTCATGTTTGCAGCAAATTTTTATATTTATTTATAGTTTTAAGTAACATGGTTGCAGTCAATTATTGTCAAGATTTTAGCATGTTAGGCCTGATTGGATAAGGGATCTCTAGTTAGATCTGTAGCTAAATACGACCAGCCTATCGGGCAATTTAATCTTTTCTTTTTCCTTGAGTAATTAGGAGGAGAAGCCAACTCCAGGATTTAGCTTATTTCTATCCATTTATTGCAAGAGTGAGCATTAATTCTGACTTGTCATCATCCATTTTAAAATCCAACGATGCTAAGTATTGAAAGATTGATCAATAATTGTTATGCCAAGTAATTAGATTTGGGTGTCACAACAGAGTATAACTAATTTGATCAAATCATATGATACATCTGATTGTTGGACTGATTTTTGTTAGCCTAATTTTACTTGAACCCAAACTTAATAAGTTACTTGATATTCGATGTGTAAAGACTCCTATAGACTCGATATTTTTATAAAATATGTTAATTATATTTTAAACTTATGTCATTAATAAATTATTTTGAAGATTCGAATGAAAGTTAGCTTATCAACCCCACTTGGGACCCATATCTCACACAATCCATAATAAATTTGGATTAAGTTATTCGAACTTAATATATCTGGGACTAATGCTACATCATACAGGTGTTATAAATTTTACCTATTCTGTCTAATTAGATCAGGTCCAACAATCCAATTTGTGTATGAGAGAGAGAGAGAGGGAGAGAGATAAATTTTTTCCTCTTGAAAGGAGAGGTCATCCACTTCTCTTAGATCCAAAATCAATAATCAGCTATTCAAATTACAAAATTCACATTGTTGGTCATGATCTATACTATTAAAAATATTTAAAAATTAAAATTTTATTTTAGTGTTCTCTAACTTATGTGTCAAATATACACATAAATAAATGGTTAAAATATTGTAAGAATATATTTTGCTACGATCTAACAATCAAAATTTATTGATTTTTAACACACATGCACATGAGTACTTCTATATTATGACCAATAGGATGGATTGTTAATTTAAAAATTTTATTATATATTTTAGACACTAGCATTATAACTGTTCTCATTTTACTTCATTGATATAAAATTTAGGAATCACTAGGACACATGATTTTTGGTGTGTAGATATTTTTAGTAGTATACACCGTAATCAAGGATATAGATCTTCGATTTAAATATTTAATTATTAATTTTGGACCTTAGAGGAGCAGATATTCTCTCCTCTAGAGAGAAAAATAGTCTATACTACACATAAAGATGAATTTTGGTTATTCAGAGAAGAGGAGAAAAACTTTTCTCAGGTACCTAAAATCCACCTCAGATTTTCAAATCACATGATCGTTTTAATAGTAAGCAACTAATGATAGTATATTACATCTAATGGCTCTAATATTGGAGTTTGGTCCTCAGTCATTGTATGTGGGCTATTGTGTGGGTGCATACATATTAGCTCTATCATATTTATGTATATATATATATATATATATATATATATATATATATATATATATATATATATATATATATATATATATATATATATATATATATATATATATATCTGTGTGTGTGTCACTATTACAGGAAAGAACTATGGCAGTGGTTATACGGTAGCGGTTTCAACAATCGCTGCCATAAAACCTACGACAGCATTATTTGTAACCACTATGATAGGTCAAATCTACCGCAGCGATTCGTAATAACCATTGCCATAAGTGGACCTACCATAACCGTTGCCGTAGATTTTACCTACCACAGCGATTACAAATAACCACTTCCGTAGGTTGACCTATGGCTGTGGTTATGAGTAACCGCTGTGGTAGGTCAGACCTACGGCAGCGGTTACAGTAACTGTTGCCGTAGGTCTGACCTACCGCAGTAGTTATTACGAACTACTGTGATAGGTCGGACCTATCACAGCGGTTACATATAACCGCTGCTGTAGGTCGGACCTACGACAGCGGTTATTTATAATCGCTGCAATAGATAAAAATTTTATTGTTCCATAATTTTTGATCCAAAAGTCAGATTTTAGCAATTTTTTTTTAATTTCATATAACGTTTCAAGATCTACGTGGCTGCGATGATGATTTTGCAAATAAAATCATTTTATCCCTTAAATTGGAGTTTTAAAGAAATTTAGTCAATACTTACAATTAATTTTGGATGATTATGTGAACCTGTAATAGTAAAATCGAATTTTAAGTATATTTTTACTATTTATTATCTACAAAATTATCATTAGAGTATCCTCACAAAAGACCGTCTTGATCTGATAGCCTTAGCTTTGTCGATCATTAAAACTTGATTTCCATGGTCACGAATGACTGCACGATAATCTGATAGATAGAAACTATCAATGGATCCAAAAATTTATGATGATGATTTTGATGATATTTATAGCATACTATCAAAATTTTACTTCAATCGGACATCATTAGTATGATCAATTTAGCATGGGATAATTTTAATTATTAAATAAAAAAATGAATGATCACATGACCAATCGATGTCTGATTGAGATAATTTTTTGGATAAATAATCATTGTTAGTGCTTTAATCATTTGTACGGTGGTTATCATAAATTTAAACCATGCGTATATGTTAGGATCCACTTGAGCACATCATACAAAAGCATAAGTACAATTACTTAAAAAATTTAAGAATAAGTAGCAAGCGACGTATAGTTTTAGATCATTTATATACGTGCGATTTGAATTTGATGATCGTCATCATGCAAATAATTAAAATACTAGCAAATATATTTATGTAAAAAATTACCTTAATTGGACGTCATTTTGCCTTTTGATAAGTCATTTTTCATTTAACGATAGAAATAATCTTGTACTAAATTGATCATGATAATGATATCTGATTGAAATAAAATTTTGATAGTGTGCTATAAATATCATCGAGATCATCATCGTAAATTTTTGGATCCATCAGTGATCTCTATCTATTGGATCCATCAGTGATCTCTATCTATCATATCATCATGTAGACGTTCGTAGCTATCAAAATCAAATTTTAATGATCGACATGTCTACGCTACTAGATCGAGGTGGTCTTTTGTAACGATACTCTAACGATAATTATTTAGATAATGAACGATGAAGATGAACTTTAAATTTTAAAATTATATCATATTCAAAAAAAAATAGAAAAAATTTATATTCTGCCTTTATAGTAGTGATTGCATAATAACTGCTGCTATAGGTCTATGACAGTAGTTTACTAACCGCTGCCATATCTTAACCTATGGCAGCACTTATCACAAACCACTACCATAGATTGATCGATGGTAGCAGTTATCGATAATCGCTGTCATAGGCAATCTATAGCAGCGGTTATTTATAACCACTGTGATAGGTCCAAAATATGGTTTGTGATAGTCTCACGTCGGTTGTGGAAGAAATGAACAACTTATATATAATAACTTAAAAGCTTAAGCATCTTGCGATCTCTCTCTACCCAAGCTCTGTCGTCGCTGCCTGCATGTCCATCGCCGTTGTGCTGCATCGTCGGACCGAGCCACCCACCGACGCCGCTGCTGCCACCACCGCGGGCCGGCACCGTCGGCCACTGCTACCATCGGCCCTCCCACCGGTCAGCTACCGTCCTATATCGATCAGCCATTTTGATAGGTCAAAGACTACGACAGCGATTTGGCAACCGCTGCTGTAGAATTACGACAGTGATTGGACAACGGCTGCCATATCTATATGGCAGCGGTTGCTATAGCAGTGGTTTCAAAATCGCTGCCATACCGTATCTATGGCAGCGATTGCTACAACTACTTTCGTATCCCAAAAAACTACTAGTATAGCCTACGACGATGATCACAGTGGTAGCAGTTGGCATAACCGCTACCGTAGGGTATGACAGCGATTTTTTGGGCTACGATTATTTTATAGTAGTATCGTGTGTGTGTGTGTCTATATATATGTGTGTGTGTATGTATTATGTATATAATATATACATGGATCAGTATACAAGACACACATAAGTATTGTTGGTGCACTAAACCGATCTCATGCCATGTGGCATCATCAAATTACCAATCTCAAAGTACAAAGTTGCCATAAATAAACTAGCTAACAAATAACAAGATCAGGAGTTTATCGATCTGAAGGAAGGCACATCGGTAATACCTATATCTGTAATATCAGCTTCAGGTGAGCCAATGACCGATCTCATCTGGTGCACATCGGTCTGTAGCCGATGTCAACTTCTATATTATCTACAACAATCATCTTATGGAGTTTATTTATAATCTCTACAACTAAGCCATAGTTGGCCACGATCTCATATACATCTAGCAGATACAGCTAAGTATGACCTCACTTCCAGCTAATACATACAGCTATACTCTAGCTCACTTACAGCTAACTATAACCGCCTAACAAACTCTTCTAATGGCCTAACAAACTCTATAATGGCCTCATCAGCCCCTCTATAAATAAAGGATCAGAGATCCTCCAATGATAAGTTCTAAATCTTAATTCCAAAACTAGAGTGAGACTATGTCAGTAAGAACTTTGTCAGTTCTTGAACAAAGACTAGTTCCTACTCAGTTCAATTTCTCTAGTTTCAAGCAAACTCTTTTTTTGTGCTCTACTACTTTTTTCGACCTACTATTTTCGGACTCAAGACTGACTTAAGCATCGTGGGGTCAAGAACCAGAGGATCTCTATCCAATTTTTTATCCTGTTTTGCAGATTTTCTCGAAGGCTTTTTAGATCGGACTTCTACAGAGCTCTAGCTCGGCTTCATTCGACCAGCCCAGTCTTAGATTTTGAGTCTCGCAGCAACAGATTGACATTAGAGGAAGGGTCTCCTTTGACTGATTTCTTATGAAAAAGATGGTCAGAGCGTGAGCACCAAATAATTTTTTGGCATCTCCATCCTCTCCGAATGTTCTGTCAGAAGCTTTCCAGCAACAACCAGTTGCTGTTGATCCTCAACAGTTCCTTCTGCTCATGCAGCAAATTCAAGCCTTGACAACAGCTGTTCAACAGCTTCAAAAGATTGAGGAGCGATATCAAAAAGAAGCTCCTCTAAAAGTTATGTCTCAGCACAGTCATTAACCAGCTTATCAAGATGAATACTACATTGATGATGAGGTTGACGGTAAATCTGCTCCCAATAATACAAAATCTCAAAGAGAGGATGATCTAGAGCATAAGATTTAAGATCTTAAGAAGCACCTGATGGAGATTCAAATAGGAGGTCGATATCAAAATAAAGATAGCTATAACCTTCGATCTCCTTTCTTTCAAGAAATCCTAAATGAGCCGATTTTGAATTAATTTAAGATGCCCACTATTGAGTCCTTCGATGGCTCCACCGATCCAATAGATCATATTAAGGGCTATAGAGCTCTCATGGCCTTACAAGGGGCTTTTGATGCCCTACTGTGCATTATCTTTCTTGCTACACTCAAGAAAGTAGTGAAAGTATGGTTTTCTGGACTCTCATAGGGGTTCATTTCTTCTTTTGAGCAGCTCGGGTGATTGTTTATTACATACTTCGGCACTAACTGACCTCACTTGAGGCATACGGATAATTTATTCTCTATCAAGCTACAGGAGGGAGAAGACCTCCGAAAATATGTGGCTCACTTCAATGCAGCCATCTTGGAAGTAAAAAACTTCAATAAGATAGTCGTCATGTCTACCTTAAAGAGGAGACTTCAGAGCAATCTCCTAATCTTCTCTTTGAATAAAAATTTTTCAAATACCTATGATGAGATGCTCGACTGAGTACAGAAGTATGTTCAGACTGAGAAAGAAGAAGTCGTCACCAGGCAGGCTAATAAAAAATAAAAATAAAAAGAAGCGATCGAGAGAGGATGATGGAGCTCAACAAAATAAAGGCTCCGACCGACCTTAAAAAAATTTGAGGTCAAGAAGCCTACCTTGACATTTTGATTCCTACACTCCTCTATCCGTCCCCCAAGCATAGATCCTTATAAAAATTGAAAGAGAAAGATATCTCTGAAAGTCAAAATCAATGAAGGCCCCACCAATAAAGAGAGATAAAAGAAAGTACTGTCGTTTCTATCGAGATTACGATCATGATACCGAAGTTTGCAGGCAATTACAAGATGAGATAGAGGCCCTGATGCATCGAGGCTACCTGAGAATCACAATCAACCTCAGGCCAACCAAAACAATTGAATATCAGTCTTAGGTAGAAGAGAATTCTGAGAATCATAATCGGTCAACTGCTGGGATCATCAACATGATATCTAGCATACCATAGAAGACTGTGGATCTATCCCCTAAGAGGTAAAAGATTAAAGATATTATCTCCTTTTTGGAGGATGATGTAAAAGAAATATAAACCCTTCATTATGATGCTGTTGTTGTTTCTATGACAATAGCAAAATATAATGTAAAAAAAATTTGATTGATAATGAAAACTCTATCGATGTATTGTTCTATGATGCATTGTCAAAAATAAATTTGATAGATCAGCTCAAGCAGATCGGCATTCTACTCATCAGATTCTCAGAAAATTTAATACTTGTTGAAGAAGAAACTATTTTACCAGTTACAGCGGAATGGAAACCAAAGCAGTCAATGGTGCAATTTACATTTCTGGTGCTTAAAGTCTCATCTGCTTATAATGCTATTCTTGACTGACTTGGTTTAAATACTCTCAAAGCTATTATTTCCACATATCATCTATTGGTGCAATTTTCAATTAAGGAAGGAACTAGAGAAAGCACGGAGATCAGGCATTAGCTCGACAATATTTTATAATTGCCTCTAAGATGAAACATTCATTGAAAAGTATACTAGTTGAAGTACCAGATCCAATAGATGAGGTCAGAAAAAATTAAGGTGAGCTTGCTAAAAAACTAAAAATTATTTCGTTAGGAGATGATCTGAAAAAATAGTTTAAATCAGGTCAAATCTTAAATCCGATCGAAGAGACAAAATAATCAAGTTTCTTCAGACAAATATCGATGTCATCATCTGATCGGCTTCCGATATGCTTGGTATTTCTGCTAATGTAATTATTTACAAACTGAATGTTGATCCAAAGTTTAAGCTAGTTTAGTAAGAAAAGGAGAGTTTTGCTCCAGAAAGATAAAAGACAATTGATGAGGAAGTTGATAAGTTTCTGAATGTAGGATTTATCAAAGAAGCTTATTATCCGAAGTGGATAGCCAATATTATTATGATCAAAAAAACTAATGACAAGTGAAGAATATGTCTTGACTACATCGACCTCAACACAGCTTATCCAAAAGATAGTTTTCCTCTATGAAGGATTGATCAGCTAGTGGATGTCACTTTGGGCTATAAACTTCTCAATTTTATGGATGCTTTTTTAGGATATAACTAGGTCAGAATGACTTCGAAAGATAAAGAAAATACAGCCTTCATTATCGAAAGAGATTTGTATTGTTATAAATTGATGCCTTTTGATTTTAAAAATGCAGGTGCAATATATCAGTATCTTGTCAACAAAGTCTTCAAGCATCAAATTGATCGAAATATGAAAGTTTATATTGATGACATACTGATAAAAACTGCTGAGGAAGATCGACATATTATTGATCTAGAAAAGACAATCAAAGAGCTCAGGAAGCATCAAATGAAGCTTAATCCGAACAAATATACTTTCAGAGTGACCTCAAATAAGTTTCTTGGTTTTCATATAAATTAGAGAGGGATAGAAGTTAATCTCAAGAAAATTCATGCATTATTGGAAATGAAGTGTCCGATCATCATTAGAGAAATTCAGTAGCTCACTGGACGAGTAGCAGCTCTCAATCGATTCATCTTTAGATCAGTTGAAAGATATCTTTCATTCTTCAGGACATTAAGGCAAATTAAAAATTTTGATTGGATAGAAGAATGCCAAAGTACTTTTGATGATTTAAAGAAACATCTGGGTTCTATACCTCCTCTCAAAATCAGTTAAAGGGAAAAAATTATATATGTATATATATCTATCTCTCCTAATTAATGCTATGAGCTTGGTTCTTATCCAAAAAGATAGAGATATTCAAAGGCCGATTTATTATATAAGTAAATTATTGTGGGATGTCAAGATTCGATATAAAAAATGAAAAGATGATACATTCTTTGATCACATAGATCTGGCGAATTTGGTCATATTTTCAAGCTCATACAGTCATAGTATTGACTGACCAGCCACTAAGATCGGTGTTACAGTGAGTTGACACATCGATTCAGACTGCTAAATGAATCATAGAACTCAGTGAGCTTGATATCCAATATTGACCTTGATCTGCTATAAAAGGTCAAGTATTAGCTGATTTCATTGTGAAATGCACTATTTCTGATAACGGATCAACTTCAAAAAATCTTGAAGACATCACTACTAATGATTCATTCTGGATCCTATACGTAGATGGAGCTTCAAATTCTTAGAGAAGTGGTACTGGTTTAATTCGAGCGAGTACTGAAGGGTTTATTACTGAGTAAGCCCTAAGATTCAATTTCAGCACTTCTAATAATGGTGCTGAATATGAAGCTCTGACTTAGGATTAAACATGGCGAAAGAACTTGGAGTCAAAAGGCTGAGAATTTTTATCGAGTCATAGCTTATCATCGGATAGGTACGAGGTCAATTTGAAGCTAAAGATCCTATAACTTCTCGATATTTATAGAATATAAGAAAATTGTCTAAAAATTCTGAGGAGCTTAAAGTCCTACAAATCTCAAGGTTGGAAAATGTCCGTCTTGTCATATTTTGCTACATTGAAATTCTCAAACTTAATCAGAAGGTTTTGATCGAGTAGTTAGAGAAGCCTAGCATTAAAATTTTTTCTATATTTTAGGTCGGTCATGAACCAAGCTGGATTGACCCCCTTGTAGACTATATAACAAAGAGAATTTTACCCAATGATCGAGTTAAAGCTAGATGCATCAAAAGATAAGCTCCATGGTATATTTTTTGGAGGGATCAGTTATTCAAAAGATCTTATTCACTTCCTCTACTTCGATGCTTGAAACCATCCGAGGCTAATTATGCACTTCGAAAAGTGCACGAAGAAATATGTGAAAATCATTTGAGGGGCAGATCGCTTACCTATAGAGTAATTCGATAAGATTATTACTGGCCAACCATCCAAAAAGATGTAAGCAATCTTATCAACAAACATGATCAATATCAAAGATATGCAATATCCAACATCAGCATACTGTCGAACTCATTTCTATTACTACACCATGACCCTTTGCAATTTGAGAAATGGATATATTGGGGCCTTTCCCAGTGGCAACAGATCAAAGAAAGTTTTTAGTGGTTCCTATTGACTATATCACTAAATGGATGGAGGTAGAACCTTTGGCACAAATTACTAAGAAAAAGATGCAAGATTTTATCTGGAAGTCAATAATATACCAATTTTGTTTACCTCGGATATTTATCACTGATAATGATCAGCAGTTTAATAACCCCAAGTTTAAAAAATTCTATTCCAAACTTCATATTGATCATTGGCTTACTTCTGTTGGACATCCACAGTCGAATGGTAAAGCCAAAGTTATGAATAGGACTATCTTCAAGGATTAAAAATAAGGCTTACAGAAACAAAGGGGTTATAGGCTGAAGAACTTTATAGTATTCTATGGGTCTAAAGAACCACATGTCGGACTCCAACTGGAGAAACCCTTTTTAAACTTACCTTTAGAGCTGAAACTATAATTCTAGTTGAAATTGGCTTACTATCTAATAGAGTAAAGAATTTTTATGAGGTAACAAATTTTGATCGATTGAGAACTGATCTAGATCTTCTTAAAAAGATGAGAGCAATCCCATATTAGAATGGTGGCCCATAAACAGAGAGTTGCTAAATACTATATGTTCGGGTAAAATCAAAGTCACTCCAAAAAGATGATCTTATTCTGAGATGAGCTGAAATTTCTAAGCCAAATAAACAAGACAAACTTGCTCCAAATTGAGAAGGACCTCATCGAATTATGGATGTTATTCATCTAGGAGCTTATGAAATTGAAAACCTAAATGGATCTTGTATTTCTCGCACTTGAAATTCTGAAAATTTCAAGAAGTATCATCAATAAAAATACTCCAAGGAGCTTATTCTTACACATCATATATTGTATGAGAAAATGAAAATCTGATCTCCATATTGGTAAGTCCCGAAGGGGAAAGATGAAAATAAGACCTCCTGATCAATGAAAATTTGATCTCTAGATCGATAAGCCTCGAAGAACAAAGATGGAGATAAGACCTCCTGATCGATGAAAATTCGATCTCCGAATCAACGGATCCCGAAGGCCAAAGATGGAGATAAGATCTTCTGATCGATGAAAATTCGATCTCTGAATCGGTAAGCCACGAAGGACAAAGATGGAGATAAGATCTTCTGATCGATGAAAATTTGATCTCTGAATTGATAAGCTCCGAAAGGCAAAGATGGAGATAAGATCTCTTGATCAATGAAAATTTGATTTTCGAATCGATGGGCCTGAAGGATAAAGATGGAGATAAGATCTCCTAATCGATGAAAATCTAATCTTCAGATCGATGAAACCCAAAGGGCAAAGATGGAGATAAGATCTCCTAATCGATGAAAATTTGATCTCCAAATTGGTGAGCCCCGAAGGACAAAGATGGAGATAAGATCTCTTGATCGATGAAAAATTCAATCTCCAAATCGATGGACCTCGAAAGGCAAAGATGAAAATAAGATCTCCTGATCGATGAAAACTCGATCTTTGGATCGATAAGTCTTGAAGGATAAAGATGGAGATAAGATCTTCTGATCGATGAAAATTTGATTTTCGGATCGATGGGCTTTGAAGGAAAAAGATAGAAATAAGATCTCCTAATTGATGAAAATCTGATCTTCGAATCAGTAAACTCTGAAGGACAAAAATGGAGATAAGATCTCCTGATCAATGAAAATCTGATCTCCAGATTATAAGTCCGAAGGATCAAGATAGAGATAAGATCTTTTGATTGATGAAAAGCTAATCTCCAAATCAAGCTCGAGCCCCAAAGGACAGAGATAAAGATAAGATCTCTTGATTGATCAAAATTCGATCTTTGAATCAAAATTATTTTTTCATTGATAATTCGATCTATTCAAAGCTACATCGGATCAAGAGTACCGATCTCTAGATCAAGATTATCTTTTTCTATTGACAATCCGATCTATTCAAAGCTACATCGAATGAAGAGTACCGATCTTCAGATCGAAATTTGCTGTTGACAATCCAAAGCTACATCAGATAACGGATACCGATCTCCAGATCAAGTTTATGTCAATCTGGTCTTTGGATCAAATGAATATATACAGAAGCCAAGATCAAATAATAATCTCAAGATCGAGATCAAATTTTGAGGTTCTGATAAGAACCCGATCTATTCAAGGCCATATCAAACAAAAGTACATTTGAACCTTAACTTTAAATCAGTTATTAACTGATGAGGTTTTCTTTGTTAATTATTTAGTTTGATTGAACTATAATCCTACAAGTTATATATATAAAGTTCTTTTACTTTGAGAAAGTTATAAAATCTGTTCAAGTGATAGAAATGTATACGTCAGATCAAGACACATTGAAAATTCTATTTTTATTAATTTAGAAGGAAAATACATTGAGAAAAGACCCTCATCAGGTCTTTACATTACCAAAAAAGAAAAAGACCCACATCAAGTCATTACAGATCAAAAGGACCCATATTGGGTCAATACATCCAAAAGAAAAAATAAGTTACAGGACAATGATAGGAGCGTCAGAGTTCTTCAGAGCTGTCTCTTCTTTAATTTGCTTCGACTCCTATTGTCCAGAGATACAACCCAAGAGAGGGGGGGTGAATTAGGTTTTTAAAAAATTTTTTGAAAAATTAAATAAGTGTATGTACTATATGAATGTATGCAATGAAAATGATGAGCTAGTATGCTGAAATTTAAATGCAAAGAGATAAGGAAGCAAAGTCATACAAAAATAATCAATTTTTATAGTGATTCGGTGTCAACCCAATACCTATGTCCACTATTCAAGAAATCCTCTTGAGAATTCCACTATAATAATTGAGATTACAGTAAGATTATTTTAACAAGATTACAATCTTAATCTAATTGATTTTACAGGCTTACTAACCAAAATCTATCCTCAAGTCACTCCTAGATTTGTACAAATCTAATTCAAGGCTTGAATAAGTCTATTCCCCAAGTTTCAATCCTATTGAAACTTGAAATATAGAATGAGCTGATTTGAAGCTTTGATGCACAAAATGAGAGGTTGGAGGGCTTTTGCAATGATGCTCCCTTCCTTCACTTGAGAAAGACTTGAATGCACAGCAGGTTGGGTGGTTGGAATGAAACAAAAACTCTTTTAAAGCTCACTTGATGGATTGTACAGAAATTTGAATATATTTCAAACTTTCCTCTCTTGTTCCTTGGTTTCTTTGAGTTCTCTTGCTTTAATAATCATTTAGAACCTTTCTAATCCAAGTTAAGAATACTAAAAATGGGTTTGTAGCCATTAAAGCATGAGAAATGGCCGTTTGAGAGCTCCAAGATCAATTCTGCATGTTCCAAAAACTAGCTGTTACTGTTGTCAGAAGCTGTTGAGTCGGCTCATGATGCTCTTGAGTCGGCTCATGTGAGTTATCTAAAAAAATCAACTCTCTATTTTCTGAGACTAAGTCAGCTCAAGGCCATGCCAGTGCCATCATACATGCCGAAGTCGACTCATTCTGTGCATGAGTCGCTCAAGGCCTGTGCCAGTCTTCACATGTTCCTGAGTCGGCTCATGAGATGCTTGAGTCGGCTTAAAACCTATGCCAAATGCTGAATGCAGGCCAGAGCTGGCTCAAACTCTTTCTGAGTCGGCTCAAAACTGTCTCTTCAAAAAATTGCTTGGCTTGACTTTCTAGGCCTTCTTTCTCTAAACTCTTCATTCAAAAATCTTGAGCTTTGATACTATATAGTCCAAACTTTTTAGATTTTTCACTACACACTCAAATACATTATTAGTGCCAAAAGCCTACTCAAAAATTTTGTTATTCATTAAAATCAATCTCAGAGTTAACAATCTCCCTCTTTTTGACAATGACAAAATTTTTGAGTGATAAAACAGAATATTTTCAAATTTTAAGATAAAAATTGCATAGCTCCATCATATATTCAATCAAAAATTTTGCACTGTCAACAATATTCAGATCATGCTATAAAATATCTTTTCTTTGTGTAAATGATAATTATTTTAGCTACTGTGATTTTTACTTAAGAAGATTCACTAAGTTTTACTTTGTGTGATCTATTTCTTTAAGTGTACCAAGTGTGCCATTAGTATGCCAAGCGTGCCATTTTTACTATTTTGCTAAAATGAAATACTCTCCCCCTAAGCATATCAACATAATTGACACATTCTCCCCCTTTATCATACACATTTTCAAAAGAGTTAAAATTTGAATGATTTTACCCTTAGCCATATATATATATTCTCAAGGAGATTAAAATTTTGAATTTCTTGAATAGTTCTCCCTTTCTTAAAATTTGAATTATTCTCCCCCTTAACCGCACATATTTCTTCTCTCCCCCTTTTTGTCATCATCAAGCAAAAACATGAGAGCCTTCACGTAGTCAAGGAGAAACTAATATAAAGCATAACATTCATTATATATATAAGTGAAATACAGGTACATAGATCATCAAAATATGTACTGTATACAAAAAATATTGCCGAAATAGTACATTATTCATAACAAGTTCTGATAAGCCAAAAACAACAACATACAAAGCCAACGACTAAGGTGTACCTAGCCTAAGTCCTATGACATATGAGAAAACAACATAACCAGCACTGATCCTAGAGGCGAATCTAGACCAGATCCTCGTCAGAAACTATCTTAGGAGCGATGGAGGAACTGGGCCTAGGAAAGGAAAGGCCTGATCACCTGCTCCTAGTCCTCATGGAAGGTTCACCTGTAGTAGATCGAGTGTAGGTCCTGATGGGTCTACGAGGAGGCTGAGAAGATGTAGAAGGTTGAGCAGGTGCACTCGGGTGTGGCTGCTCAGTAGGAGAAACAACTGGATCAAAAGTGATGTCAGCAGCTGCCTCTCCTATGGCCTCTACTACTTTCTTGCCATGATTGATGATGCAGCCGCCGTTGCTGCTGCTGCTGTAGATGGGTGATGGATCTTCAGAAGATCTGCTAGCTGCACCATGGAAGCTAGGAATGATAATGTGACATCCTGAGGCATACGAGAGCTCTCTCTCTGCTCCAATACATCGATCCTCTGTGCCAACTAACTAACCTCGGATGATAAGCTACTAATCTGAGGTCGAAGATCCTCTAAAACAAACTATCCAATCCTAGCCACCTCATCATCATCTAACTAAGTCCGAGCTGGTGGAGGTCTCGCTAATCGTCTGGGAGGAGTCAAAAAGGAGTCAAAAGGCTGAGCAGGAGGCATATCTGACCCAGTATCAGTAGGATGACTCAGTCCTCCTACATCTATGGATTGCTGTGGCTGCTGCATGCTCCTCTTGATCAGTAAAATGTCTCACCCATCTCTGACCCTCCTGACGGCATCCCATGCGGATGAGGTTCCTCTCGTCATATGTATCGATGTGATAAAGCTCGACTGACAGCTCTCCCTCTAGGTCAATCCCAATCTCCTGAAATACTGAGGTCAATGCCATGCCGTAGGGTAGACATGCTCTCACTCTTCCTATGCTGTCTCTCATCTGGAAAAAGATGATTTTTGAGAGATTCAGCCTCTGACCTCAGATGATACAATCCATGATGCCAATAACTCGATCCGGGATAAGATCAAAATGTCCAGTGTTAGGTAGAATAATTTGAGCTACTATATGACTGAGAACTCTCACATCTACTGTCAAGACTTTGGTTTCAAGCCCAAAAATCTCATGAACGTTCTCTCTACCCAAGATCATCCTAAGGGCTAGTTCCTTGTCAAAAGGGTGGTAGGGTGCTACTCCCTCACATGGTAGCCTCCAAATCTGACCTAGTCTCTTCTCCGTAATAACAAATGAGACACCCTTGACGGTACACCCTAGGTCATTATCCCCTCTGGCCATAGACTGATAAAATTCATGCACAAGATGTGGATAAGTGGGCTACTTCATAGAAAAAAACTCCCCCCATTTTTGTAGTCGGATCCAATTACCAAACCTAAATCCTTCCCTATCAAAGAACCAAAAATCCATATTTCGGCTCGTTGTCACCTGGCTACCTAGGAGGGAAGGGGATCTTGATGCGGGAGAACGAGGAGGCAAGTTACCTACCTTAAAATCAGAGTCGAAATCATTTGAGGACTCCCTCACAGCTTGTGGCCTCTTCCTTGGTGGACTGGAGGACACGGACTTCCCATGATGCCCCATTCGAATCCAACAAAAGTATTAAGAAATGGAGGAAAGTCGATAAGGAGAATAGGTGAGATGGGATCCTCAGAGAGTATTGGGGGATCCCTAGGGCAAACAGTGAAAGAGGTAAAGTGAATTGAAGTGAAGGCACTCGGGTTTAAAATCTCGATTTCCATCCATGAGCCAACTCATCGACTTATTGAGCTAATTTAAGAGTGAGTCAACTCAAACTTAACTATGAGTCGACTCAAGCTTCAGACTGTGAAAATGATTAAAATTTTAGAGAATCCTTAGGTTCATTGGATCAAGGCAATTTGAGTTTATGTTGGCTTACCTTAAGATGAGATATCTAATCTAAATGATAATACATTCCTAGCTCTCTTCTAATTATACTAAATCTTTTTTCATTGAGAGGTTTGATAAAAATATCAGCTAATTATCTATCTGTGCCAGTAAATTCTAGCATTATATCATCATTTTGTACTTGATCTTTTATGAAATGATGTCTTATTTCAATATATTTAAATCTTAAGTATTGGATAGAATTTTTAGTTAGATTAATTGTATTTGTATTATCACATCTAATTACAATTTTGTTAAGTTTGATGTCAAAATTCTTGAGTTATTATTTAATCCATAAGATTTGAACACAACAACTTTCAGCAGCAACATATTCGGCCTCGATCGTTGATAATGCCATCGAGTATTATTTCTTGCCAAACCATAAAATTAAATTAACTCTAAGAAATTGACAAGTGTCACTTATACTTTTTCTATCTAATTTACATCCAGCAAAATCAACATCAAAATAACCTATTAATTCTAAGGGTGATGATCTATCATACCAAAGACCAATATTAAGTGTACTTAATAAGTATTTAAAGATTCTTTTAACAGCTGATAAATGAGACTCTCTAGGATCAGATTAAATCTAACACCCATGTAAACACTAAACATAATATCAAATCTACTTACAGTAAGATAAAGCAACGATTCTATCATGCCTCTATATAATTTAATATCAACGTTCTTACCCCCTTCATCTTTGTCAAGCTTGCAAAAGGGACTCATAGGTGTGCCAATTGGTCTTGAAGTCTCTATACCAAACTTCTTGAGTATCTTTTTTATATATTTTATTTGGTTAATAAAGATTCTCTCTTCATTTTATTTAATTTAGAATCCAAAAAAAAAATTTAGCTCTCCCATCATGCTTATCTCGAACTCTTCCTGCATCAGCTTGATAAATTTTTAACAGAGAGACTCATTAATAGCATCAAATATAATATCATCTATATAAATTTGTACTATCAATAAATCATTGAGTTCTCTTTTTGTGAAGAGTGTCTTATCAATATTTTCTCTAGTAAATTCTCAAAAGGCATAAATTAGAGATCTTACGCTCTTTCGAAGACTGCCTATTATCTGCTAGCCATAAGAGATAGACTTTCCCTCTTCTCCTTATTCCTCTCCTCAAACTTTCTCCTCTTCTCCGTAAACTGCTGGCTGGAAACCTACTACTTCGATCTCGTCGACTCAATGAATAAGATGTCTAATCCTCTTGCTTCAAGCAGGACACCCACCTAATCACTAAAGAGACTTTTGAGAGTCCTGCTCGTGAATCGGGGTTCTCAATAGAGGAGAGCAAGATGATAGATGGAAAGAGCTGCCATTGGATAAGAATAACTGGAAGGGTACGAGGGGTCCCTAAACGTGCAAAAAAGGCCCTTTATTTGAAGCTAGGGACTTTCTTCCACTTCTTTAGCTAGTAGTTCGCGAATCCCTTGCAGCTTTCGAGCCTAGGTTTGAGTTTTCTTCTTTTGAGCCATACTTTCTTCCTTCTCGAGGAGCTGGAGCAGTAGCAGGAGAATCGGGAGGGCGCGCTACGGCTTTTCAGCCTATGCTTGCTCCTTGCTGGTTTTTCCATCATCCAATCCACAAGAAATCGAATGAAAGCGCTTCGGATTTCTTTTGATTCAAACCCTTGTTCCGCTCTCGCTCGCCGCTACTAACGGGGTCTCGGTTGATTTCCTTCCTTCATAAGAATTTATTCAATCATTCATACCATGCATGTGGAGCTTGTTTTAATTCATATGGTGCCTCATGCAATTTATACACATGATTGGAAAATGCACGATTTTCAAATTTAGATGGTTGTTCAAGATACACTTCTTCAGCTATATATCTATTTAAAAATATACTTTTAACATCCATTTGATATAGTTTAAAATTTATAAAACATGCAAATGCAAGTAATAATATAATTACTTTCAATCTTACTACAGAGATAAAAGTTTCATCAAAATCAATATCTTCTTCTTGATTGTATCCCTTAGCAACTAATTTAGTTTTGTTTCTAATAATGATTCTATTTCTATCCAATTTATTTTTAAATAACTATTTAGTTTCAATTACAGGATAGTCATTAGGTCTATCAATTAGAGTCTAAACTTTATTTCTTTCAAATTGATTTAGTTCTTCTTGTATAGTATTTATCTAATAATGATTATTTTCAGCTTCTTCTATAATTTTTATTTTATTTATGAGATAAAAGCTAAATAATTATTAATATTTCTTAAGAAAGAGCGAGTTCTTACCCCTTGTGATGGATCACTTATAATTAGATCCTTTGAATATCCATGAGTATACCTCCACTCCTTAGGTAGTTCACTCTTTTCAATTTGTAAGGATTCTTCATTCTTCTCTTCTTCATTCTTTGCTTCTTCCTTGGCTTCTTGAGTTGGAGGTTCATTGAGAGTGAATTTTTTAATTTCTTTGTTGATTATCCCTGCATCATCATTAGTAAAATCTTCCTTTCTAGAAGATTGGTTAAAACACTGCATGTATAGATTCTTCAACAACAAGTATTCTTTTATTGAAGACTCTATAAGTCTTACTAGAGGTAGAATAACCTAAGAAGATGCTTTCATCAGATTTTGTATCAAATTTGCCTAAGCTATCCTTACCATTATTTAAAATGAAATATTTGTAATCAAAAATATAAAAGAGCTAATATTGTATTTTCTATTTTTTCAAAGTTATAAGGGATTTTCTTCAATATAGGTCGAATTAATGCTTTATTTAGAACATAATATGCTATGTTGATAGCTTCAACCCAAAAGTATTTTGGGAGATAGCTTTCACATAAATAGTTCAGCCATTTCTTCTAGGGTTCTATTCTTTCTTTCAACAATCCCATTTTATTGAGGTATTCTAGGAGTAGAAAAATTTTATTCAATCTCCATTTCATTATAAAAACTTTCAAAATATTGGTTTTCAAATTTTATTCCATGATCACTTATAATGAAAATAATTATTAAATTCATTTTATTTGTGATCTTTTTATAAAACTTGGAGAATACTGAAAATACTTCATCTTTTTGAGTCAAAAATAATATCCAAGTAAATCTAGAAAAATCATCTACAATTATAAATCCGTATCTTTTACCTCCTAGGCTTATAGTCCTAGTTGGTCCAAATAGATCCATGTGAAGTAGCTCAAGGGTTCTTGAAGTTGAAACAATGTTCTTTGATTTAAAAGAATTTCTGATGTGTTTTCTAAATTGGCATGTATCACAAATCTTATCCTTTTCAAAATTAAGTTTTGATAAACCTTTTACAAGATCCTTTTTGATTAATTTTGAGATCAAATTCATGCTAGTATTTCCTAATCTATGATGTTATAGCCAACTATTCTCATTGATTTTAGCATTAACATTGGCTCTTTTTAGTGGAATGATCATCCAAATCAACTATATATATATTTTTATGTGTATGTCCAATGAGAGCTTTGCTATTATCAATAGGGTTAATGACTATGCATATGAGAGATTCAAAAATTACTCTAAATTTTTTATCATAAAGTTGACTTATGATTAATAAATTATGCTTTAAACCATCTACTAAAAGTATTTTTCTATAAAGGTAGAAGGAGTGATATATATTTTACCATTTTCGATGATGTGTCCTTGCCATTATCTCCAAAGATCACCACTCCTCCTTCTTTAGCTTCAAGAGTGATAAAGTGCTTCCTATTATCCGTCATATATCTTGAGTAGCCACTATCAAGATATAATTTTTTTTCTTTCCATTGGCTGCAAGACACACCTACAATCATAAATCAAGTAATGATTTTAGGTACTCAAGTTATCTTAGATCTTTTCGGATTAGTAGCCATGGTTCCTTTGAGAACCCATACTTTCTTAATGTTTGGACCATTTTTATTTTTCTAAATTACAAACATATGATTTGTGTCTAGATTTATCATAGCAAAAATAGGTTATGTTTTCAAAAATTGAAGATGATTCTTTTATAAAAAAATTTTTAAAAATTTTGCTTCTTTTGAGTTTTAAATCCAATTCTGCCTTATCAAAAATAGCCTTTTGATTGTTAAGTATTATTTGTAGTTTTTCAAAACCTAATGTGAACTTATCACTATAGGTTTGTATTTTTCCAGTTCTTTCTTCAAGTTTTGATTTTTTGCAGAAATAGATTCTTTTTCTTTCAAGATTCATTCTTTTCTTTAATCAAGTTGATTTGATGACTTGAAATTTTTATTTTTCAAAATGAGCTTTTTGAGTTCATCAATCAAGTCATAAAATGCTTCTTGTAATTCTTCGAATAAAAATTCAGATTGAATATCAAGTGTTACCTCATCCTCTTGAGCCATAAGACAAAATTGACCATTTCTTATTTCTCCTCATCTGAACTTGAATTTTCACTATCGCTCTAAGTGGCCATCATTGCCTTCTTCTTCACTCTCTTAAAAAATTTCTTTAGTAGAGGATAGTCAACCTTAAAATAATTCATTTGTTGTATTCGAAGTATGTAGGCTGCTCCTTGTCTTTGTCTTTCTCTTGATCTTTACTAGTTTCACTTTGGAGAAGGTCTTCTCCTGAAGTTTTGCCTCTTCTTCTTCATGAATCACCTAAATTTTTTGGTTATGAGGGCCAAATATTCATGATCATCTCCTTCTTCAGAATCTTCATTTTCTTCATCTTCTTCTTTTGCTAAAGACTTGAGAGCCATGGTCTTCTTCTTCTTGGCCTCCTCTTCCAAGTTTTGCTTCATGGTTAACTCATGTGTCATGAGAGAATCAAGAAGTTCTTCAAGGGGTAAGGTGTTGAGATCCTTTGCTTCTCGTATGACTGTCACCTTTGCCTCCCAAGCTCGAGAAGAGACCTAAAAATTTTTTTTACAAGTTTACTGTTAGTATAAGATTTACCTAAACTCTTAAGTCCATTAATAATATCAGCAAATCTAACAAACATTTCAGTTATTGATTTAGAAGGTTCTATTTTAAATAACTCATACTTGTGCATTAGTATATTTATTTTAATTTTTGATTTAATTATACCCTCATGGATAACTTCAAGTCTATCCTATATTTCTTTAGCTGAAATACAGGTGAAAATTCAATTGAATTCATTAGCATCAAGTGCACAATAGAGCATAGTCATTGCTTTAGCATTTAATTGTACTAACTTTTTATCAATGTTATCCCAATCCTTCTCCAGTTTGGGAACAACATTACCATCAATGATGATAGTGGATGTGTGAGGTCCATTGATTATGATACTCCATAGGTCATAATCGAGTGCTTGAATAAAAACTTGCATTCATGCTTTTCAATAAATGTAGTTTAATCCATTAAATAGTGGTGGTCGATTAATGGACTGTCCTTCAGCAAGAGAGACATTAAATTGGGTCATCATCTTGATCTTTCACTCTAGATCACTATACAATCAAGTGAATGAGAGAGTGCATGCTCTGATACCACTTATTGCCCAAAGATACAACCCAAGAGGGGGGATGAATTGAATTTTTGAAAATTTTTTGAAAAATTAAATAAGTGCATGTACTATATGAATGTATGCGGTGAGAATAATGAGCTAGTATGCTAAAATTTCAATACAAAAAGGTAAGGAAGCAAAGTCACACAAAAACAACCATTTTTATAGTGGTTTAGTGTCAACCCAACACCTACGTCCACTCCTCAAAAAATTTTCTTAAGAATTCTACTATAATCATCGAGATTACAGCAAGATTGTTTTAACGAGATTACAATCTTAATCTGGTTAGTTTTGTAGGCTCACCGATCAAAATCTATCCCCAAGCCACTCCTAAGCTTGTACAAATCTAATTCAAGGCTTGGATAAGCCTATCCCCAAGTTTAAATCCCTATTAAAACTTGAAATATATAAATTGTAAGTGAAAAAATTTAAATACAAAATAAACTCCTTTAACGAGCTGATTTAAAGCTTTGATGTGCAAGATGAGAGGTTGGAGGGCTTTTGCAATGAATGCTCCCTTCCTTCACTTAAGAAAAACTTGAATGCACAGCAGATTACGTTGTTTGGAATGAAGTAAAAACTCTTTTAAAGCTCACTTAAAGAATTGCACAAAAATTTGAATATATTTCAGACTTTCCTTTCTTGTTCCTTTGTTTTCTTGAGTTTTCTTGCTTTAATAATCACTTAGAACCTTCTAATCCAAGTTAGAAATACTAAAAATGGATTTGTAATCGTGGAAGCATGAGAAATGACCGTTTGAGAGCTCCATGATCAATTCTGTACATTTAAAAACTAGCCGTTACTATTGTCAGAAGCTGTTGAGTCGACTCAACTTTTCCTTGAGTTGACTCAAGGTCTCCTTGAGTCGGCTCATGATACTTTTGAGTCGGCTCATATGAGATATCCAGAAAAATCAGCTCTCTATTTTTTGAGACTGAGTCAGCTCAACCAATGCGATAGCTCAGCCTGTGCCAGTGCATCATGCATGCCGAAGTTGACTCATCCAATGCATAAGTGGGCTCAAGGCTGTGCTAGTCTTCACATGTTCTTAAATTGGCTCATTGGATACTTGAGTCAGCTCAAAACATGTGCCAAGTGCTGAATACGTGCCAGAGCCAGTTCAAACTCTTTCTGAGTCAGCTCAAAATCTTTTTTAAGAAATTGTATGGCTTGGTTTTCTAGGTCTTCTTTCTCCAAACTTTTTATTTAAAAATCTTGAGCTTTGACACTACATGGTCCAAAATTTTTGGATTTTTTACTACACACTCAAATAGATCATTAGTGCCAAAAGCCTACTCAGAAGTTTTATTATTCATCAAAATCAATCTCAGAGTTAATAACTCCTTAGCGACCTCAACAACGGATGACTCCACAAATATGACTTGGTACTGAAAACTTCGTTATAGCTAGAGGCACCACTAAGATGGTTCTACAACAGTGATGTCGGCAACATTCCTTTCTACCTTCTTAACTTGTTCTTCAGATAGTTTGGCAAACAGTTCGAGCTCCCCTTCAATACCTATTTCAATGGTGATCTTTGGAGTCGCCTTGGAAATGTTGACTTCGAGAAACAACTTCTTGATCAAATTCCAACATTGATAGAATCTGAAGTCATATGCCCCCTCAGATCTCTCAGTCACCTCATCTTGAAACTCTTCGAAGGCCTTATACTGCTCCACTGCCTTGACCGCCTTATCTTGCTCTTGTCTAACTTGCTTTTTAAGAGCCTCAATGGCCTTCTCATGGATTTCATTGGCCTTCATTGCCTCTGAAGTTTCAGCTCCAGCTCCTCATTCTTCTTGGCCTGTTTATGTAGTTCAAAAATATGCATATCCTATTCATTTACTTTACGCTGAAGGTCCAAAAGACTCTAATTCCTTTCCTTCAGATGGTCATCTTCTCATTGATTGAGTTTTGAGTCTTCAACAAGCTGAGACTTCTCCTCAGCTTTCTTTTCGACCGCCTTTTTCTACTCCTCGATGACCAGCATGGCAACATTTATGGTCCTTTTATTCTCTATAATCCAGCCATGTTCTCATACATGATCTGAAAGTCAACAGCACCTACATAGAAAATAATAGATCGGTTAAACATCGATGAAAAAAAAAAGAAAGGGGAGAGAAGCTTACATGCATGAGATGCTCAAAGCCATGATTCATAATCTCCTCTAACTTATTATTTGACGTGCCTCCATATAGACCTTCGGCAACACGAAGTAAGAAGATCACGATCAAGTTGAGATCGCTCCAGCAGAGACATCCGCTCGATGATGTCTCCTTCAGTCGAAGTTGACGGTGCGATGATGATTATGCCCGACATGGATTGCTTTATGCAACTCTTGGAGAATCTCCTTTTCCCAAAGTGGCTGGGGATGGAGTGGCTAAAAAGATCGAAAAGGTACCCGAGCTGCAGGAGGATCCGCACCTTTAATTCTCTTCGATGCTGGAGCAGGAGAAGCTTGCTTTAGGTCCTCCTTCCTCTTCTTTACTTTGTCAGCTTTTTCAGATTGAACCTCATTTCTGCACAAAGAGATAGTATGCTTAGAAAAAATAAGATGTAAAAAAAATAAAGTCAAAAAAAAAATACATCGGTCTTATCCTGAGGAGAGTACAGGCTGATACCAGTATCGTACAATGCCTAATCATCAACAAGCCTTGATAGCTTGGGCACTACTATGATAATCAGAGATGTGTGAGCCTCCTCATCCCGAGGAGAATTTCATAATAGGAGTTTCACTTAGTGTCTGGATGCCCCTAAGAAGATTTAAAACCCCATGAGAATAGGAACTCAGACAAAAAGAAACAGTGATTCTAGCCGTGAATGGAGGAAGGAAGGCCAAATCCAAATTTATAATTTTTTTCGAGAAAAAAAGTACTACCAACCTTTCTCACACAATATTTCTTCAGAACTACTAAAGAACTAAACAAAGAAATCCTAAGCTCTATGTCCAGAAGTTACACATTATTATAAATACTATGATCATCCTAATGGTATTTAGGGTCTCTGAGTAGGATGGATCCTATAAAAGTCAAAAATATTATAAAAAAAAAGGATGCAGTGGAAATCGAAGTCCAGATCGGAGGGCTTCATTATAGAAAGCTATGCAGCTTTCTGGGGTTCAGAAACCGACCTTCTGGATCAGGCACAACATCTCGTACTCATCAGAGATGTCATACTTTTTTTAAAGAGTTATCAGATTCTCCTCGATCAAAATGAATTCTTTATTTTGGACCGCAATAGTCTAAGAGACCGCATACATGAGATTCTGCATGATATTTGGACTTCTCTCATCTACGAATCAACATCGGATTTTTTCAAAGAGGAATATCTATCTCTAAATCTAACAAAGGTTGGGTCGACCGAATCCTTGGTCACCTACAACCTCCTTCCCTTGTCACCCAAGTGGACATGATTTTCTAAAGATTTTTTAAAAAAAATAAATAAAAAATAACTCAAGAATAGAAAAGGAAAGAGAATGGAAGCAGAAAGGCTCCAAATAGAAAGGAAAAGTTTTCTACCTAAGAAAACTCTAAAAGGACTCCCCAGAGGTGAAAAAGAACTCTTCTTCTCCACCTCCGTGAACTCCGACGATCCTGAGCATGGGTAGACCACTGGAGAAAAATCGACAACACCTCCGCAGGAAATAGCGAAGATGAATAGTTGTTCTAAAATGAAAGTCTTTTATAGACAAATCAACAGTTCAGATGAACTAATCCTATCAACGATTTGTGACATTTGGTGCTAATCTAACGGCTTTGTCAAACGAAGGTTCGACACACCTTCATCAGATTTTGCCACGTCGGATCGATCCCGGTTGAACTGATTAATTAATCAGGTACTAACAAATAGCAGATATCTATTTGATATTTTCAAAACTGCCTTTTCAGATAATAATGCATGAAGATCTACTGTATCCTTTTCATAAAGGAGTGCACGTCTCTCTGTTATCAGCCAAGTAATAAATTTTGACGTTATCGAGGTATGACACATTTATTTCTAACGGTGTAAATTGACAGATATTTCTACTTCCATATCTGATCTGATAACTGTCACTCAAAATATAAAAAATGGGAGTAAAATTCGGTGCACTAAACCGACTTATGCCACATGACATCATCACATAAGATCATCAAATTACTGATCTCAAAGTACAGAGTTGCCATAAACTTGCTAACAAGTAACAAGATCAAGAGTTTACCAACCTGAAGGAAGGTACATCAATAATACCTGTATCTGTAATATCAGCTTCAGGTGAGCCAATGACCAATCTCATCTGGTGCACATTGGTCTGTAGTCGATGTCAACTTCTATATTATCTACAACAATTATCTTGTGAAGTTTATTTATGATCTCTACAGCTAAGCCATAACTGGCCACAATCTCATACACAGCTAGCAGATACAACTAATATGACCTCACTTCTAGCTAATACATACAGCTATACTCTAACTACTTACAGCTAGCTATAACTACCTAACAAACTTCTCTAACGGCCTAACAAACTCTATAATGGCCTCATCAGTCCCTCTATAAATAGAGGGCCAGGGATCCTCCAATGGTAAGTTCTAAATTCTAATTCCAAAACTAGAGTGAGACTATGCCAGTAGGAATTTTGCCAGTTTTGAATAAAGACTCTAGTTTCTAAGCAATCCAATTTCTCTAGTTCCAAGCAAATCCTTTTCTTGTGCTCTACTACTCTTTTCCACTACTATTTTTGGGCTCAAACTGACTTAAGCATCGAAGGGTCAAAAATCGAAGGATCTCTATCTGATTTTTTGACTGTTTTGTAAGTTTTTTCGAAGATTTTTTTAGATCGGACTACTATAGACCTCCTGTTCGACTTCATCTGATCTATCCTAGTCTTAGATTTTGAGTCTCGCAGCAATAAACATCATATCAACTCAGGACATTAAATATAAATGTGCATTGTATTATGTTGTATGCTTTTAAAACAAACCGAACAAAATATAGGAACTCGGCTAGAAACTGATATATGTACGGAAATTATTGTTCAACCACAAAACATAAAACCAACAATCTCGTGCACATAAATCTAATTGACTCATTATTATCACATTTATCTCACCCAAAATGTTGCCGTTTGCGCTATGCGGGATCAGCTGCGAGTTATAACTGACGACAATTCATCGAGCTCACTTAAAATACGACATGTGCGTTGAGCGGGCATAAAGGAAACTACCAAACAAAAAAAAAATGGTACATGTGAAAACATGAGCTAGTTATGTTTTGAGAGATCCTCGGTTGCTTGACTGAGAGCTAGGCCTCCACCCCATTTCTTAAGATTAACTTTGACAAATTTGTAGCTATCAAGAGTAATGCGCACTAGCGCATACTATTGTACCCAATATTTTTGGATCCACAATCCTCTGCAGTTCATGATTTGTAGTGCTGAGTACTGTACAACATTTGATGGCCACTATCAAAAAATGGACAGTGATGAACAGTGGCCATCAGGTATGATACATAAAATTTTTTTATTTAATAACTATCCATATCTTAATGGGGAGCATCCAATGCTATACAGCGCTTTATGATGCAAACTGCGCACCATATAGGGTTGGTGCTTATTTTTATTAGGCATACAGAGGCTATGTTATATGCTCCTAATCTTGACAAATGTTGTGGCTGCCTGGTTAATTATGAAAAAACTAAAAGTTAAGGTAACATTTGGTATCATTTTTTATTTTTAATTTTTTATTTTTAAAAAATCAAAAATTACTTCTTCTTTTTTGTATTGTATTTTTAAAATTTATTTAAAAATTCTTTTCTCTTCCATCTTCTCTCCCTAAAATATGGCAAAATCCGTCCTTCTCCTACTCTCCTCATTTCCGCCTCCTCTCTTTCTTTTCATTTCCTCGTCCACTCAGACGCTCGATCTGCTTATCATAATGAGAACGGATAGGGACGATGCCAGAGATGAAATCGACGAACTTGACGGTGTGGGAGCGGCTGTCGAAGAAGAAGTCAAGGCCATGATCGTTCTTGACGATACGGAGGGCGCAAGCCGTGGCGCAGTGATGGAGAATGAGCTACTAGAGGAAGAAGAAGATGTGGCAGTGGGTAACATGCTGGCGGAGCTGGACGGCAGCGAGCCACTAGTCAGGGTCGGGATGGGCGCAGGAGCAAGGGGCAGAGCTGGTGGTGGACGATGATATCGATGAGGTGGGACTGCTCGAGGATGGCACTATGGAGGACCTCGAGGCGGATGCGGAGCTTGAGGCGAAGGTGCTTGAAGTGGAGGTCGGTTCAGACAAAGAGCTTAGGTGAGGGGTCTGCTGAGACGACGAAGGCTAAAGGTGAGGAGCTCATTGGACTCGGGGTCGACGGGGACCTAGGTGCATGGGGGGTGGAGGTATCTGTGGCACTTGGGACTGTGGATGACGGTGGCACGATGGGGAAGGCCCTTGATAATGTCGATGTGAGAGCCGAGGCAGCACATGCACATGTTGGCCTGGTCGGAGACCATTTCCATAGTAATGGCCTTCGATCTTGAGCGCGAAAAAAAAAAAAAAATCTAAAACCATTTTTTAGCATTTAGAGAAACAGCCAGCGTATTTTTTTCAATACTACATTAATTAAAAATTGCTGCTTCCAACTAAATACGTTTATTATTTTTAAAAAAAAATAAAAATTAAAAATCACAATGATACCAAAGAGGCCCTAATATATGAAAAAAAATATTGGTTGAATGAGACCTATCATTTTACTTTTGAATCAATTCAACTAGTGATCGATACTTCTACAAGCATTGATGGAGAAAAAAATCATCAAAACAAAAAACCAATCACGACCAACCGTAGATAGAGAGAGGAAGATTGGAAGCCAAAATAATAGGCAGCCGCAGACTCTCTTGTCTCAATCTCTCTCTTTAGGCACGTCGAGAGAGAGAGAGAGGGGACCACAAATAGATTTTATAGTGGTGCTTGATTTCTTTCTCTTTCTTTCTTTCTTCTTCTTTCTTTTTTTTCTTTGGTTTATAAATGTGTCACTGATTGAACTGATCCAAAAGTGATGCGGTGGATTTTCAACCAATAATTCTTCTAATCTACGGCTCCCGACAAGCTACATGTTCAGACACAGCACATGCGCAGCGATACCATATATGACGAATACGATTCATTTCCAGCCGCTTTGGTGTAACATCTTATCCTCTCTTTCTTTCCCCCTTGCTTTCTTTTTCTTTAGATCGGTGTCAATCATTAGTCGTTGTGAGATACTAAGCTACAAAAAAACTTTAATATCCAACCTTTCTTTTGATGGCTTGAAATGGGAAGGATTTGGACTCCACAAAAAATACTACTTTTAATGTCCAAAACTCAACTTTCGTTTGGAACGGGCAGGAAAAGTGTGAGGTGGTCTTCTGACTCTCACTGCTGCATCTAAGAGGGTAAGATTTTTGACACGGCTTCACATTGAAGTCTGAACGGGCAAAAGAGTTAGGTTGTCTCCTCTGAAATCCTCACATGGGAGTCGTGAAAAATATGGAGAGAAGGAAAAGGAGCAGCACCGGAGCTGCTTTATTGACGGAGCTTTTGAAATATTTGAGCATGAAAGTATCCAGTTGGAATTGACATGGGCGCTTCCCTGTTGCTTTCTTCAGTGATTGATGCAGATGTTTGTGATGTAGAGAGTGGGAAGAGGGATGGGTAAAAGTAAAAACAACTTTCATGCTTTGAAAGTGTAGGCTTGGAATTGGCAACCTATAGCACTAGGGTGGGGCTTGGATACCTGTAATGGAGAATTATAACTGCATTTGATTGTATTATTAAAGCAATTTAATTATATCTCCATCAACTATTATCCTTGTTGGAATTTAAGCTCATCCTAAAGATGTATTTAACTTCTTTTTCAGTTGCAGTAAACGGCCACTTTGTCTACAAGAGAGAGACTGCCAAAAAGGTTCCATATGTAATTTGTGTTAGAAATTTAATCTACTTCTTTTTTGGGACAGCCCATATGGGCTCCAGTAAAAAAAATCCACATGAGGTTAAGTAGCAAAAGCTCACATAGGCCAAAATTCTAGATAGATCCAAAAAAATATTAAGTATTGTAAAATATCTACACCACAAATATCTAAACTTATCTAGAGATAAAAAATCATGTAACTGGAATCTACTTGAACCTTTATAAATATGAGGGGTCTTCGGCATTTGTAACTATGAAGTTTGAGAAAAGATAATAGAAGTCAAAGTTCTCTTTTACTACTCTTCCACTTTCTTTTTCTCTCCACAATCATCCCTATAAATGTTTTTCCACTTTGCTACAAAATAATTAATCTTTTGCCTCAATCCAAGATCTCCTACTTCCATATCAACTATATAGCTCTTATAAATTGGTATCAAAGTCAGGTCACCATAGCGCGTGACTAATAAATGGCTGGTTCTACTACCTCCACCCTTCTAATGGTTGGCATTGCCACCTCCACATCAACGGCCGGCTCTGCCACCTCTATACAATCTATGGCGGATCTTGCCATCCATATGCAATCTTCTCTTCCAATATTTGGAGGAAAAAACTATGATTTTAAAAAATTAAGATGAGAACTATGCTCCAATCATAAAGGCTATGATTAATTATTGCTGTAGGTTACACAAAGCCAGAACATGAGAGCCAACTCTCAAATGAAGCAAAGAAGAATCTTGAAGTCTAAAGGATGCAAGAGCACTTTACCTCATCCAACAAGAAGTAGCAGAAACAATATTTTCAAGAATCATAGGAGCAAGCAAAGCAAAAAAAGCTTGGAATATCTTAAAATAGGAGTTTGAAGGTGAAGCAAGGTGAGAAGTATTAAACTATAATCTGTCAAAAGAGAGTTGAAAAATTTAAGAATGGGGAAGGAAAAACAATGAAAGATTATTTTTCTAACGTTATAGATATAGTGAATCAAATAAAATTATATGAAGAAAATATAACATATCAAAGAATAATAAAGAAAATATTAATAAGCTTACCAAAACAATATGATTATATAGTTGTAGCTATAGAGGAATCAAAAGATTTAACAAAATTATCAGTACAAGAATTAATAGATTCTCTACCATCCCATGAACAAAAAAAGTTAAGACATATAGAGTAATCTTCTATAGAAAGTGCATTTCAATCAAAGTTAAATTTCAAATCTCAAAAAAATTTTCAGAAAGAAACTGCAGAAAACTTACAAAAGAGAGGAGGCAAGAAGATAGAGCGAGAACAAGATAACCAGATCAAGCATAATCAAGAAAGAAATAATCAAGATACAAGCTCCAACAATTCTAAAGCCCCTTGTATTATTTGCAAAAAAAAAAATCATTCAACATCTGAATATTGGTTTAATGGAAAGCCTCAATATTATAATTGCAAAAAAATTGATCACGTGGAAGAGGATTGTAGAAATAAAAATCAAGCAAATTTTTCAACAAAAAATAAAGAAGGAGAAAATTTATTTCATACATGTCAAGCTGCCTCACATAATATAGACAATATTTGGTACCTTAATAATAGCTATAGTAATCATACGAGTAGAAATGAAAGAGTATTTTTAAACGTGAATACTACAGTTACATCAAAAGTGAGAATACGAAATGGTGTCATTGTACAAGCTAAAAAAAAAAGGTACCATAGTAATAAAACAAAGAAACAAATAAAATATATCAATGATGTGCTATCGGTGCCTAATTTAGAGCAAAATTTGCTAAGTATGGGACAATTGATACTAAATGGATATTATGTTCATTTTGAATATGATGTTTGTAAAATTTATGACAATAAAAAAAACCTCAATTAATTGCAAAGATAAGAATGGAAAGTAATGGGAATATTCTCATTGAGTTTCAGTATCCTCCACATATTGCATTAAAAATAGAAGTAATGGAAGAAACATAGATATGGCATAAAAGATTTTATCATTTAAATTTTCAAGGCCTCAAATTACTAAAATAAAAAAAAATGGTGCATGGGTTATCAAATATTTCTACCAACATCGATACTTATGAAGGGTATATTTTGAGAAAGCACCACCATACTCTATTCAGAGGTAAAGTTTGGAGAGCTAAGACACCACTGAAGCTCATACATACTAATATATATGGAAAGATACAAAGTCCATCTTTGAAAGATTGCAGGTACTTTATTATCTTTATTGATGATTATACTAGAATGATATGGGTATATTTCTTGAAAGAAAAATCAGAAGCATTTGAAACTTTCAAAAAATTTAAGACCCTTGTAGAGAAGCAACGCAGACATATGCTCAAAGTTCTAAAAAGTGATAGAGGAGGAGAGTATACCTCCAAAAATTTTAATAAATTTTGTAAAGAACAGGACATTCATAGATAGCTGATAGCATCATACAGTCCACAGCAAAATGGTGTCACAAAAAAAAAGAATAAGACAATTGCTGAGATGACCGGTCTATGCTAAAGAAGAAGGGACTGCTTTACATATTCTGGATAGAGATAGTCAACACTGTCGTATACATCCTTAACAGGTGCCCAACTAAAATAGTGCAAAACAAGATGCCAATTGAAGCATGGAGTGGAGAAAAGCCTCCGATAAGTCATTTCAGAGATCTTAGATACATTTGCTATGCACATGTTTCTAATGAAAGAAGAGTAAAATTTGATGATAAGAGTGAAAAATATATTTTTGTTGGATACGATACTAATACCAAGGGCTACAGACTTTATAACATCAAGACTAAGAAATTGATAATTGGTAGAGATGTTATTTTCAATGAAAAAGTCTCTTAGGATTAGAACGAAGAAAAAGTACATGAGATTTCAATAATAATTTTTTAAGTACAACCACAACTAATACGAGCTTATGAAGAAGAGGAGACTAGCTTAGAAAAGACAATAAGTCCAAGAAAGCAACTATCCTCACCAAAATCTCCTCCAAGGCGGGTAAGATCTTTAAAAAAAATTTATGAAAGATGCAATTTCACCTTGAACCTAAAAATTTTGAAGAAGTAGCAAAAGAAAAAGTTTGGATTAAAGCTATGGAAAAAGAAATCAAAATGATAAAGATGGGAGATGATAGATCAACCCAAGGATCAAAAGGTCATTGGAGTTAAATGGATCTACAAGACTAAGATCAATCTAGATGGGTCAATATAAAAGCATAAGGCAATATTGGTTGCAAGAGACTTCACAAAAAAATCAGGTATGAACTTCTATAAAATTTTTGCTCCTATATTAGAAACTATCAGAACATTAATCGCTCTAGTTGGATAAAAGAAATGAAAGATTTATCAGTTGGATATTAAGTCTACATTTGTTAAGGGAGTAACTAGAAGGTTCTTAGTGCGTGGGGAGAAAATAAAGTATATAAATTAAAGAAAACTCTATATGGATTAAAACAAACATCAAGGGCTTGGTATAGTGAAATAGACAAGTATTTCACTAGAAATAATTTCAAAACAAGCTAAAGCGGGCCCACTTTATACATTAAGATAGAAGACCCAGATATACTAATCGTTTCATTCTATGTTGATGACTTAATTTACATAAAAAATTATGAGAAAATAGTTAAAGAATTTAAGAAAGACATAATGAAGACTTATGAGATGAGCGGCTTGGGCTTACTATATTACTTCTTTCGTATTGAAGTGGACCAACAAAAAGAAGGTATATTTATATGCAAAGAGTATACAAAAAATATACTTAGAAAATACAGAATAAAAAGGTGCAAGCATATTTCTATACCATTAATGTCTAATGAAAAATTAAAGAAAGAAGATGGTTCAAAGCCTGTAGACGCACGATCCTATTAAAATTTTATTGGAGGTCTTCTGTATCTTACTGCAACAAGATCAGATATTATTTGTGCTTCAAGTTTATTATCAAGATATATACAGAGTCTTAGTCAACCTTACTTCAGTGCGATCAAAAGAATATTAAGATATTTGTAAGGCATCAAGGACTATGGCATCTATTACACAGTAGCAGAAGATAGTAAGCAGATAGGATACATGGGTGGTGACTGTGCCGGATGTCAAAATGATATGAAAAACACTTCAAGCTATGCATTTTTTTTGGGATCTGAACTATGTTCGTGGGCATCCAAGAAGCAGAAGGTCTGTCACTGTCTTCAGCAGAAGCAAAATATATTGTAATGATAAAGAGCGCAGCACAAGCAATCTACATATAAAGAGTTCTTGAAGACATCGGAGAGTAACAAGATGGGCCAACTACCATCTATTGTGACAATAAATCTATAATAGCCATGAGCAA